>NC_092479.1:2195000-2455000 GCF_047495875.1 Pithys albifrons albifrons
TGGCTCCTCTGGATGACAGGCCATGGTCAGCCTTTTATGGCAAATGGCTCCTCTGGATGACAGGTCATGGTCAGCCTTTTATGGCAAATGGCTCCTCTGGGTGATGGGGCATGGACTTAAAGAGAATCACAGAATCACAAACTGGTTTGGGTTGGAAGGGACTTTAAAGCTCATCTTGCTCCCCAGCCCTGCCATGGGCAGGGACACCTCCCAACCAGATCAGGTGGCTCCAAGCTCCGTCCAACCTTGCCTTGGACACTTCCAGGGATGGGCCAATAGAGCACCATGTCACTCAGCTACTGGACACAGAACCACTGACCACCACCTTGATCATCACCCAGCTCCATTCTGGGACCTCAGGGCCTTCATCACAGAGAATGACTTTTTCTCCATGAACCAGTCCATGTTCTGGGTGCTTTTGTCCAATGGTGTCTGTCAGGGGAACATTGTCCCACTGTGGAGCATCTGTTGGACAAGGAGATGTGGAGATCAGTGTTGGGGCAGAGGTGCTCTTCTCACTCCATCCCTTTTTTGTCCTAACTGGTCCTGGCTTTGAGGCCACTGCCCTTTTGTGAGTCCTGATGGAAATGTCTGGAAATGGCAGCAGGATTGTGTTCATGGCAGGAGCACCCTGGAAAGTCCTGTCCTGTGTGCACAACAGCTCCAAAGACACTCAGCTTCCTGCTCCAGTAAAACATGTGGCTGATGCCACATCTGAGGACTCTCAGAGCCTTGAACTAACTTACAAACATCTGCCCTGGCAGCGAGTAGTTGGGAGTGAGGTTCATGCCACTGACACAGACACATGTGCCCACAGACAGGCACCTGTTCCTGGGCACCCACAGTTATTTCAGACAAGAAGGCTAAGCCAGATATCTATCCATGCCCCATAACATCCCAGAGCTGGAATCAGCCCAGATCCCTCGTCTGAAAGCTCTGGTTGATTTCAGTCCTGCTGAGAAGTCACAGGTTCTGCTGGAGGAATCTGTGGATGTGATGTGGGATTTGTGCCAAGATCTTGCTCCCGTGCAGACAAGGCTAACCCTGCCCTGGGTGGCACTGGCAGCATTGTCCCCAGCATTAAGGGAAAGTAGTTCCCTCTCCAATTGGTGCTGGGGAGGACAAATATGACTTTCTGTGGCCACTCTCAGGGACCTTTTCTCCTGCTTCAAGAAGGATACGGAGAAACAAGAGAGAGGTCAGAGGAACCAAGACAGTTGGGTTCAGTTAACCAGGTGGAGACACTTGAGAGGATCTAAAAGCAGCTGCAGCTCCTTGAGGGTGGTCACAAGGCACAATAGACAAACATCACTGCTTGGGTGGTTCAGTTTGGACATCAGTAGAAATGCAGCTCTGAGAGCCCATTTAATTACACTGTGGGTACTCACAGTACCCCCATGACAGCCACAGACTTTTATTTGATCATCAAGAACTTCCTTTGGCCACTCCATGCCACCTCTGTGTCCCACCACTCCCTTCTAACACTGTGACTCCCATTCTGACTCCTGAAGGCTCAATAATGCCACATTCATGCCCAGTTTACCATTGTGTCCCATCTTCTCTTTTGCACTTCTCTTTGTACCTGCCCAGTTGCAATCCTGCTCTGATCCCAGACCTGGTGGCTCTGCCCTTGTGACATCTGCAGTGTGTGACCCGTTTGTTCAATCAGATCTTTAATGGACCAGCAGTACCACCCAGACACAGGTGAATGGGCCTTGGTTGCTGCGCTAGAAATGGGGATCTCTATTCAGCCTCTGAAATATCATCCCCATCTTTCCATCAGTGGAATTCTGGCTGGGAACTCAACAGCTTCCTTGTGTTAATCTAAATTCTTGTTCCTCTGGGAGTGTTCTTGTCTGCACAGGAACAGACAGTGCAGTTTCTTAGGTATAACATGCTTCTAAATTTCTACAAGAACTTCCAGGTCATAATACATGGAAATTAACCCTCATTCAGTGACAGAAACAGTCATTCAGTGACACCAACATCATCACAACAACGTGGCGGTCACGTGGCCTACACCTCAGTTCCTGTCAGCTTGTAAGGAACATCTCTCAGCCAGGCAGACCCAGATCTTCTCCAGGGCAAAGAGTGGCTCCCTGCAACCTTCTCTGAGTCTGCTCTCTTTGTGATGGGCCCTGGACACCCCTTGCTGAGTTGCACTCAATTCTGGTGCAGGTGTGGGCTGGAGGACAGGCACAGGTTTGACTCCTCGGGGCTTTTCATGGCTCCTTTGGTCTTTTTGCAGCAATGTTCCCTGGAGGGTCTGCAGCTGCTCCTGTCCTGGTGTTGCAGGAGCAAAAGGCAGTTGGCTGCATGTTGCTCCTTTGCTCTGTGGTGCATCTCTTGGAGAAGAGTGGGAACATTTGACATCCACAGTAACTCTCCCTGCCTGGGTTGGTGTTCTTCCCTCCTTGACTCCAGCAAGTGATGATGATGCTGAGACAGCCCAAACGTGTCCTTGCCACAGCTGGCCATGAGAACTCGGATTCAATGGACTTTGAGTGACTCTGGGACTTCTGTGCCCCACTGGACTGTTCTGTCTGGTTTGGCTTGGGCAGAGAATCATGGAATCCTATCATAGAACTATAAAATGGTTTGGGTTGGAAGGAACCTTAAAGGTCACAATGCCATGGCACTTCCACAGGGAGATCCATCCACCTCCACCCCTCCTGGTAAAACACCTCCTGCCCACAAGTCCTCACTCCCACTTCTGGGAGAGTGTCCTGGGTTGAGCTGGCAAAACACCAAGTGTCCAGGACAGAGTGAAGAGGGTTCCTCCTCCCCCCAACCAGCCAAGGGAAAAGAAGAGGGAGAGAAAAGAAAAACCCTCAAAACCAGGTTTATGCTGAAACTAACTACATGTATTTATACAGAAAAGAGAAAATTAAGAGGAAACTACAATATAACACACACTTACACAAGTTATATATAACAAGGAATAACCTCCCACTCCCCAATGAATACAAAGCCCATTACTCCAAATTCATAAGCACTCCAAAAGACACTCAGCAAGAAAGAGAAAGTATAAGAACAAAATATTTCTACTTCCCTGAATGCAAACAAAATGAAAGCAGAGGCAACAGGAGCAGGGCCCAGCATAGAAGAAGAGCTGCCAGGTGTCCTCCTCTTAGTGCAGCCATGATGGAACTGACCAAGCCACTCCCACACACTGGATTTTACCCCCTTTGAGATGATGTATATGGTATGGAATACAATATTATTGGCTGGAAGAAGTCAGCTGTGAGTCAGCCCAGCTTAAATCAGCTGACAATCCCAGGCCTAGCTGAACTTTAAAACCTTCATTTAGGCCCACCTGGCCAAACCCATTACAGAGAGCCACGTGTCCCAGTTCTGTGCAGTGGAGGAAAAACTTGGTATTATCTATCACAGCATCAGAAAAAAAACAGTTGCTGCTTCACCTGGGACTGCATGAACTCCATGGAAAAATGTAGGTGGGGAATGAAGAAAACTTTGGATTTCAGGAGACAGTATTCCTGTGGAATTCTGTTAAGGCTGAGACGCTTCCTGAGTGTATCAACAAGTGGTGTGTGGAGAGAGCCGTGTGTTTGCATCCCTGGCACACTTGGGAAGGCTTTCCCTGGAGGAGGGTTGATGCTGATGGTACCACCCCGGTGCAGAAGAGCAGCAGATTGTCTCTGTTTGGAAAGTGGGAAAGTCACTCCAGGACTTGCAGAAACATTTGCAAAATGATCCTGCTCATCTTTATAAACTGAGCTTTGAAGGGTTTTTGGCTGGAAAATGAAACAGTTCCAGAGCTGTGAGTGCCAGTGAGGGAGATGGAATTTAAATTCTCAAGCTACTGAGTGGCTGAGCCAGAAAAAAACCCAAAAAAGATTTTGAGGACTGCATTTGCCATCTCCAGCACAGAAGTTCAGCAGTTTCAGAGCAACCTTTGCTGGTTGTTTTTCAGGAGCTGGCTCTATCCCTGGTCACTTTTTTCTCTCCTTGGTTAGTGCTCCGTGACTGATGAGGATCTCAGTAAAACACAAATTGATTTGCTTGGCTTTCATGGTCACCTCTGGACTGTAATTACTCAGGCAGGAAAAATTAATTAGTCCAGTGTGGGCCGACTGCTGGTCTCCAAGCACTGCTGAATCTTAATTGGAGAGCTCCAGAGGAAGGTGCTGATTCACACCATGGGGTGGGGATGTTTCCAGGGACAGAGGATGGAGGGGTGAAGGTGGCTGAAGGTCATGAAGAGATATGTTTGTTCCAATATTAGCAGCTGTACTTTCTTTCCTCTGCTCAGTTGTGATAATGAGCTTGTTAAAGCCTCTTTGCCCCTTTCAAACAATAACTACAAGAAGAGACTGTGCACTCAGTCACATGATTGCCACAGATCTCTTTGGAGAATGCAAAGCCCACTAGGAAAAAACCCAAAACAATGCAGTGGGAGCTGATCTCTGAGACACACCGGCAACTAATCTCTTGTTCCTCCCCATGATGCCATTTGTGATGATGGTGGAGCTGTGACACCTCACAGAATCCCAGAACCCCAGAATGGTTTGGGCGGGAGGGACCTTAAGGCCCCTCTCGTTCCACCCCTTGCCATGGGCAGGAACACCTTTCAGGTTGCTCCAAGCCCCGTCCAACCTGACCTTGGACACTCCCAGGGGTGGGGCAGCCACAGATTCTCTGCCCAGCCTGTGCCAGGGCCTGCCAACCTCACAGGGAATTATTTCTCCCCAGTTTCTCATCTAAGTTTACCTCCCTGCAGCTTTAGGCCGTTCCCTCTTGAATGGCTTCTGAGTCTCACAGAGCTGAGTTTGGGGCTGTGCAGATTTGAGCTGCTGGGACTGATTTCTGAGAGTTAGTGAAGACCTCGGGGCAATGGGAAAGGCTTTGCTGCTCCTGAATTATTTCCATTTTCGCATCATTCTGTTCCCTTTGGTTCCTCCAGTTCCTTTAATATTGGTGGAATCTGCATGTGCCAAGGTCACCTTTAGCTGTGCAGGCAAAGGAATGCTGAAGGTTCTGGTTGTTGAGGATCAAGCAGTGCCACATCCCTCAGCCCTCCCTCAAACGCTGCTGGGGGTGAACTGCCTGAGAAAAAAAGGAGGAAATTAAATTCTGCAAAGATTATTTCCCAGACACTTTTCAGTGTTCCTGCAGCTTGGCTGTGGGTTTGCTTCCCTTCCCTGGTGTTCCTTCCCCACAAGGAGCCTGGGCTCGGTGAGAGGCAGGCGGGATTTCCGCCCAGCGGATCTGCCTGCTCACAGATCTGCTCATTAAAGTGAGATCTTGTCAGCAAAAATGCCTTTACTGAGCTCCAAGTGTTGCCATTTGGGGTTTTGCTTTGGGGTTTTTTTAAGTGCCTGAGGCTTATACACTGAATCTGCAGTGAGGATGTGGTGCCCCCCTGCCTGGGTTTGTACCAGGGCACAGAGCATGGCATGTTGCCCCCCTGCCTGGGTTTGTACCAGGGCACAGAGCATGGCACGTTGCCCCCCTGCCTGGGTTTGTACCAGGGCACAGAGCATGGCACGTTGCTCACAGTGCAGCAAACACCCCCATCAGCCTCACTGCTGCTGTTTTATTGCCTCAGAGTTTCATTGAGAAAAGACAGAAGCCCTGTTTGTGTGGGCAGCTCCACACCTGACACTGCTCCCAGCCTCACTGATGCTGCAAGGGGCCTCATGTCCCCTCCACATTCAAGTGATTGCCAGGGAGCAGGAGGAGGAGGCTGCCTGTGGTTGGTTACTCCTGGTTTGTCATTCACAGCATTTCTGAACTTCACATCTTAACCACTGTGACCCGAAGACCCAGCCTACCTCTGGATGCCTTGGTGCAGTTCAGATCTCCCACCAAAGCCTTGTATCTTCCAAATATGAATTTCTTTTCATCTAACAAGTGTCACCATATCTTCCTACTCTGTCCACCCCATTTGAAGGGGGGAGAAAAAGCTTAAAATTCAGCAAAATACTGAGAATATGAAGAAAAGCACTGAAGAAAACTAGATAAGGTTTGATACACAACAATTCAACTTGTTGATCCTTCCAGGTAAGGATCAATATTCCAGAAAATACTGGGCAGGAAAAATCAAGTGTGGCAATAATAGTGTAGAAAAGACTTGGGCAGCAATAAAGGGTCCTAAGCTGAGCCTGGCACATTGCTGTTGAAAGAGAACACAGGGGAAAGATATATGTATATACATATCATGGAACCACAGAATCCCAGAATGGTGGGGCTGGAGGGACCTGGAAGCCCATCCAGTCCCATCCCTGCCATGGGCAGGGACACCTCCCACCAGCCCAGAGTTCTCCAAGCCCCATCCAACCTGGCCCTGAAAGGCCAATGACCTTCAGCTTCATCCCTCACCAAACCTCTGTCAGCCCTACAGGGTAATTTTTCAGGGCATCTCCCACATAATAAAACTGTTCTCTTGTGGAAGGGGATTCATCCATATTTCATCTGACAAAGATGCCCCTTTTCTGTCTCACAATGATCCATCTGGGTCACCACATTGACCTCAGCTCTGCTCTGGCTCCATTGTTTGAGTGACTGAAATTTTTGCATGAAAGGGGCTTTTCATTCCAAATCATTTGTGCAAAATGAAACTATTTCTTGAAGAAAAATTCATTATCATTTAAACACTCTGCTTTTCACAAACTTACTGGTATCTAAAATTGATATTTTAATCAAAGCATTACTAAACATCTATCAAACTAATTTAAATAATTACTGCTTTGCTGTCTTTACAGTAGACACAATTTTCTGTAAGCAAATGCAAATGAGCAAAGGGTGAATATTTCAAAAATGGTTTTATTAGCTTTAGAAAAAATCTCCCTTAAAATCTGATAGATTGTGTAGAACAAGAAGCACATGTTGGATCCAGTTAATGGAAAGCAATTCACAATCTTGATAAAGAGTAATTTTCCCATTTTTGCCAGTTTCCCTCTATCTAAAGCATTTTTTACATTAAAGATTTGATAATGACTTAACCACCTTGTACCTTTCTCGAGGAGATAAAATGCCTCTCCATTATTGTGAGCATTTTCACTCAAACATTTGCTTTTGCTTTGTGACACCAAATGGAACTCAAGAGGGGAAAGTTTCCTCCAGGCTGTTGGGTTGGCAGAACAGCTCCAGCAGCAGCTTCACTGCGATGGTGAATGTTAAAAACTTGAGAAAATGCTCCAGTATCAGCACTGATGTTTTTTCTACCCTCTCTGTCAGCAGCTGCACCAATGGCTCCTCTTCCCTGGCATCACATGTGCCACAGTGCCTGCTGAGCCCAGGGCTCTGCTGCAGGAACAGGCACTGATTGTTCCACCAAGGCAGAGGGGCAGAAATCAGAGGTGCAGATGGATGGGGCAACCAGACCATCTCCATCCCACCAGCCCCAGGGATTTCAGGGTTGCTGCCAGGCTCCCTAAAGGAGGGACTTACAGAATCACCAAATCATCGAGGCTGGAAAAGCCCTCTGAGATCATCAGGGTCAGTTGGTAACCCACCACCACGACGTTCCTCACTAATCCATGCCCCAGGTGTCACATCTGCACAGCCTTTGGACACTCCCAGGGACAGGGACTCCACCACTGCCCTGGGAAGCTGTGCCAGTGCCTGACCACCATTTCCATGAAGGACTTTGCCCAATATCCAACCTAATCCTCCCCTGGCCCAGCCTGAGGCCGTGCCCTCTGCTCCTGTCCCTGTTCCTGGAGCAAAGCCCAACTCCCCCTGTCTCCCCCCTCCTGGCAGGGATTGCAGACCAGAAGGTGCCCCCTGAGCCTCCTTTTCTCCAGGCTGGGCCCCCTTCAGCTCCCTCAGCTGCTCCTGCTGCTCCAGCCCCTTCACAGCTCCATTCCCTTCTGCAGACATGGTCCGTGTCCTTCCTGTCATGAAAGGCCCAAAGCTGGCCCAGGAATTGAGGTGGGGCCTCACCAGTGCCCAGCCCAGGGTGGTGGTCACTGTCCTGGTGCCGTGGCCATGCTGTGGCTGGTACAAGCAGGGTGACATTTGCCTTCTTGGCCAATGATGTTATAATATTTTAGCCACGATAATGAAGACTGTGGTGCAATAACATCCATGTACTGGACTGACTTGTCTGCCAGAACATCCCCAGGTGCTGGAGGAGTTGGGCACTTCTCCTGGTCCCTGGACCTCAACATGTCTGCCACTGTTATGGTTTGCCTGAGGTATGCTGGGCTGGCCACTGGATTTTAGGAGAATGTTGGCTTCATACCCATGGGGCACTTTCCTCTTGAGATGGGAAGTTCCTGCTAATTTCCAGTCCAAAGTGGCTCATGATCCACCTGCAGTCATCGTCACAGACCCACCTCCCAGTCCCAGCTCCTGTTGGTATTTACACAGGGAGTCCTCCTGTCACAGGAGCAATTCCCCCTAAATAATCATGAACACAAGTGCAGAACAGCCTGGTGTGGTGGAAAGTGTCCCTGCCCATGGCAGGGGGTGGAACAAGATGAACTTTCAGGTCCTTTCAACCCAAACAGTTGTACAACTGTACAACCTCTGGAATGAGTGTCAGGGCTGCTCTGCCCAGTGTATTCATAGCAGAAAAAATAACAACCCACGTGGAACCTATAAATGCTCACAACTTCCCTCCCCACCCTCCCTGAGCCTGCACTTCATGCATTTTGATTCCTTAACTCCTGGACCTCTGTTTTGCAGCAAGCATCAAAAAAGACAGCCTTGGCTGAGAATCTCTAGGGACATGAGTCTGCTCTGAGTTATCAAATGCTTCCTCAGCAGTGAGATCCAGTTCTTCTGGCAGCCTTGGTGGCACTTCCCAGCTTTGTGCCACATTTCAACCATGAAGCTCATATTTAATTTTGAGTCTTTGGCCACCAAGCTCTTACTGAACAGATCTCACCTTGCAGTCAGCTCTGCTCCAGCAGGAGGTTTTCTCTCCAGAGATCCCTTTCAGGCTGCATTTCCTCAGGAGTCCTTGTTCTGTTGGTTGCAGGACTGTCTCTGAGCACCACCAGAGGTAAAAACTCCTTTTCTGGGAATTCCCTCCTCAGGGTGAACACTTGCAGATTCCTTTGATTCCCTTTCAGCTCCAGAGCCCAAAGCCATGGCTGATTTATCTCACAGGAAGTGAGGGGGATTTAGCCCATGTATGTCCTATGCATGGTAGGACTGCTCCTACCAGAAAATGCTGCTAAATTATGCAGAAACCATTTAGCTTTGGTAAGTTATCCTGTGCTTTATCCACTTCTCCTGCTTCCCTGACTTTATCTATCCTTGCTCCAGAATTTGGACATCCAACTTACAGCTTACACTTACCTGAATATCCTTCCCCCTCTTCATGACAGAGGTGTTATATCTGTTACCCTTCAGTTATGGGGACTATCCCTGTCCCAGTTCAGCAGATGGGACCAGTTTATCCCTGTGTGGGGGTTACCAAAGCTGTGCATTCTAAACCCTCTGGGCCATTTCCCAGCAACTGTTCCCAATGGCCCATTGGCAGCAGCTGCCCAGGGCACAGCTGAGCCCTCAGGCTGGGAGCTGGCTGGGAAAGAAGCCTGGCAGAGGAGCTGGGAGAACTGCCCTGCAGGGAGTCCTTGGCACCTCCACACCCACCTGAGGGCTCAGCTCTGCTCATGGGCCAGCAACGATTCCAAACTCCCCCCTGACTGCCAGAGTCTGATCCCCCAGTGTGGAACTCCCTGCCCTGAGGGGATGGAATCTTGGGGGTTTGGGGACCTCTGGGACCACTGGTTGGATCCAGAGGAGGAGCAGACCCTGGCCAGGAGGAGCCCCCCACTCTCCACCAGACTGTGCCATCATCTGCACCAACAAGTTTGTCCCTTCCTTTTCCTTTGAACTCGGCGGAACCACGTGGGGCTCAGCACAGGGGCCACCAAACCCCCCTGTGTTTGTGCCCAGGGGGTGGGTTATAGTGATGAGTTTGGGGGTTAAACCCAATTTCTCTTTGTGCCATTTATTGTAATATTTTTATTAAATTGTAACTCTGACTTATAATCTCTTTTGGTTTGGGCTCATTTCTCCTGCTGGTTTGCATTTAAACCAGTACAATCCCTCATTTGCATAATTGTTATCCCTTGTCCCTCTCGACCTCTCCTTCTCCCAATGCTGTTGGTGGCCCAGCAGAAACCAGCACTTGTTTCTCACTTGAACTGGGCCAAGCAGTGGCTTCTCCTCAGGTGAAGTCCTGCCTCATGCCCCACCCTAATGTAACTCTTAATGCCCTTGATGTCCCCTTGTTGCTGCTGCTAATTGTGGTAAATAAGATTTTCAGGCTTGGTGACAGGTAACTTGTGGTCTATTTTTGCCTCCAGTGTGCAGCTGCCCTAATTTTCTTTGCTCTCTTTCATTCCTCTGCTTTATGTGCCATCTACTATTATTAATTTTAATTTCCTTAGTGAGGCAGGTTTCTGGTCATTCTAAGTTTCTTTTTCAGTTGGTAATCTCTCATCTGTGTCTCTTCTCACCACTCTCTCTCCCTTTTGAATTTTGAATTTTAAGTACCTGTGCCTTCTCTTCACACAGATCCCAGAGCTGCTTAGTCAGATTCAATAATTCATTTCCTTAGATTTCAAAGTTTGCCTTTCTAAGCTTCCAAACCTTCATTCTAGACCTACTTTTGCACATTTTGAAATTTAAAGTGAGAAAAGTCGGCTCAGGATTGCACTTTATTCAAATTTTACTACATTTATACCCATAGAGGAGCGAGGCTTAAAGTGGTGTTGTATTCATTTCTGCAAAGAAATCCATTACCTAAAATATCTGAGCCAATATAAGCAGTAATTACCTTTCAATCCACTGCTGAGACGTTAAAGTCTCCCTTAATTCCCTCCAGTGCTCATTCATTTGATAACTGTCCCAGACTCACTGTGGTCAGGCTGGACCTGGGGGTGCAGAGGAGACTTTGCTCCCCTCCCACCCCTCCCTTCTGGACGGGCTTTGCCACAACATTCCATTGTCTGCACTCAGTGCTAACACACAGCACCACCTCCTTCCACCCACCCGCCCTGGTTTCCAGCATCTTGGAGGTTCCTCAGTGCCTGTGAGCCCTTCCTGGTGGTTTCACCCTCCCATGGCCACAGTCCTGGTCCACATTCTCAGCAGGGAGGTTGGACCAGACGACCCCACTGTGGTCCCTTCCAACCTTCCACAGTCTGGGATTCAGTGCTGTGGTTGTGAGTCCTGAACGAGCTTGTGAACATGATCTCAAAGTGTCCTTCACAGTTTGGGCTCTCTCACATTGTCCCCAAGTGTCAAGTCTCTGTCACTTCTAATGATCTTTGGGTATTGGGGTCACTTCTGTGCATTGGCTTTTGTGCTGGAGGTCCAAACCCTCAGAATCTCAGAACCACAGGATGGTTTGGGTTGAAAGCACCTCTGGAGATTCTCCAGTGCAACTGCCCTGCCCAGGCAGGGTCACGCAGAGCAGGGGACACAGGAACACAGCCAGGTGGGTTTGGAATATCTCAGGAGAGGGAGATTCCATGACCTCCATGGGAAGCTGTTCCAGTGCTCTGCCACCCTTCGTGGAAAGTTCTGCCTCAAAAACCTTCTCAATCCGTGCAGTTGGTCTTTGTCTGAGGCAATGAGACCTCCTTCTGCCCATTTATCTTCCTGGGAATCATCCATGCTCTCTGAAAGGCAGCTCCCATTTCCTAAACTCTCTTCAATTCTCTGGCTTAATGATACAAAATTAGAGAGTTTTTGCCTTTTCTGACTCTGCACTTGGAACAGTGGAAGACTTTTCCCAGCTTTCTACAAAGGAATCACAGAATCATGGAAGGGTTTGTGTTGGGAGACATCCTAAAACTCATCCAGTTCCACCCCTGCCACACACAGGGACACCTCCCACTGTCCCAGGTTGCTCCAAGCCCTGTCCAACCTGGCCTTGGGCACTCCCAGGGATGGGGCAGCCACAGCTTCTCTGGGCACCTGTGCCAGGGCCTGCCCACCCTCCCAGCCAGGAATTCCTTCCCAATATCCAGTCAATCCCTGCCCTCTGTCAGTGGGAAGACATTCCCCCTTGTCCTGTCCCTCCAGGTCTTTGCTCAAAGTCCCTCTCCAGCTCTCCTGGAGCCCTTTTAGGCCCTGAAAAGAGCTCTGAGGTCTCTGTGAAGCCTCCTCTTCTCCAGGTGACCCACCCTGAGCTCTCCCAGCCTTTCCTCACAGGAGAGCTGTTCCATCCTTCTGACCATCCCTCCTCTCTTAGAGGCAATTTCCACTTCCCAAAGTGCCATTCTCTGGCTTTAAGAACATGAAAGAACACATTAGGTAAGTTTTGTCTTTTCGGACTCTTGGAACAGGAAAGGATTTTTCCCACCTTTCCACCAAAGCTTTGAAGTCCTGTGTGATCTTTTGCAATTTCATGGTGCAATTTCATGCAATTTGATTTTTACACACAGTGCAGGGTGAAAGTGATCATGGAGAGTGTCACAGAACCAGAAACATGACAATGAAAAGGAAATTTTGATGTAGAATGAATATAAAAAATGTTCCCATTTTCCAGTCACTACGAGAGATGTAAGCCCTAAAATTCCAGGACTGTGGCCTGGGAATTGGGAGCCAGGGCCTTTTCTCAGAGCTGGGGTGTTCTCCATCCCCCAGCTGGGTGGGCAGAACGCTGGGACCTGGCTGGTACAGCTCACAGCTGGTAACATCTGCAGGGAGCTCTTCATGGTTTCTCCTCCCGCTCTCCGTCTCCTCCGTTCCCATCACCATCTCTCAGATGGCCTGGGACATGTCCCTGCATCCCACAATGTGGCCCAGGGATCCTGTGGGACCCCAAGGCATCCCCACCCACCCACAGCCAACAACAGTGATGGGAGTGGAATCACCACAGTCCAACCACTCCAGCTCAGCATCATCAGCCCTGCTCTGAGAAAAATAACCTTTTAACCAGCCTGATGTGTCAGCTCTGCCTTCCCTCCCTGTCACTGGAGATGTGATAAAAGCCCTCCCTGGGCTGTTTGAGGGTGTGGTAGTTTTGGCTTTGGGCCTCAGTTAGGCCTAAATTCAGCAGGCCCAAAGGATGTGACATAGAATCATGGAATCATAGAATCATAGAATCGATTGGGTTGGAAAAGACCTCCAAGATCATCGAGTCCAACCCTTGGTCCAACTCCAGTCCCTTTACCAGATCATGGCACTCAGTGCCACAGCCAATCTGCATTTAAAAACCTCCAGGGATGGTGAATCCACCCCCTCTCTGGGCAGCCCATTCCAATCCCTGAGCACTCTCTCTGTAAAGAATTTTTTTCTGATATCCAACTTCAATTTCCCCTGGCAGAGCTTGAGCCCATCGTGCCCCCTTGTCCTATTGCTGAGTGCCTGGGAGAAGAGACCAACCCCCACCTGGCCAGAACTTCCCTTCAGGGAGTTCCAGACAGTGCTGAGGTCACCTCTGAGCCTCCTCTTCTCCAGGCTGAACACCCCCAGCTCCCTCAGCCTCTCCCCATAGGGCCTGTGCTCCAGTCCCTTCTCCAGCCTCGTTGTTCTTCTCTGGCCCCGCTCCAGCCCCTCAATCTCTTTCTGAACTGAGGGGCCCAGCACTGAACACAACACTCAAGGTGTGGCCTCCCCAAGGCAGAGTCCAGGGGAAGGGTCACTGCCCTGGGCCTGCTGGCCACGCTATTTTTGATCCAGGACAGGATCCCATTGGCCTTCTTGGCCACCTGGGCACACTGTTGGCTCATGTCGAGCTTCCTGTCAATTAGTACCCCCAAGGTCCCTCTGCCTGGCTGCTCTCCAGCCACTCTGTGCCCAGCCTGGAGCACTGCAGGGGGTTGGTGTGGCCAAAGTACAGGACCTGCACTTGGCCTTGTTGAACTTCATCCCATTGCAATCAGCCCATCTCTCCAGTCTATCCAGATCCCTCTGCAGAGCCCTCCTGCCTTCCAGCAGGTCGACACTCCCTCCCAACTTGGTGTCATCAGCAAATTTGCTGATGATGGACTCAATCCCACATCTAAATCATCAATAAAGATGTTAAACAGGACTGGACCCAACACAGACCCCTGGGGAACACCACTGGTGACCAGCTGGATGCAGCTCCACTCACCAGCACTCTCTGGGCCTGACCCTCCAGCCAGCTCCTAATCCAGGAGAGGGTACACCTGTCCAGGCCATGGGCTACCAGCTTTTCCAGGAGTATATTATGGGAGACAGTGTCAAAGGCCTTGCTGAAGTTCAGATAGACACACCCACAGCCTTCCCCTCATCCACCATAGATCAGAAGGGACAATCATCACCTGACTTAAGCGACCAAAGAGGTATTTCATATCATCTGACATCATCAAGAGGTGTCAAGAGGCATAAAAAGAGACAGAGGAGGAGCTTCTCTCTCTTTTGGGTTTTGCCTCAGACCTGTAAAAACACACTGTCTGCCCTGCCAAGATCAGGCCTGGCCACCATCCCCGCTCTGTTATCAAGGGAGGGGGACATTTTCTTGTTAATGTCTCTCCTCTCTTGCTGGAAGTTTTCTTTGGAAGGGTTGTTAGGGTTGGGTTAGGGTTAGGGTTATGGTTAGGCAAAGAATTGAGGTTTTGTTGGGGTTTGGGTGGTAGCAATCTGTATTATTTGGTTGGGTGACTCGGTAGTTATTGCTGTTACTCTGGTTTTCTTTTCTCACATTTGTATATATATGTGTTATATCATACTCTGGTTTTAATTGTCTTTCTTTTATATAATATAAGAAGCTTGCTACTTCAGGTTTTGGGTTGGTTTTTTTCTCTCCCTCCTTTTCCCTCAGTTGAGGGGGGACCCTTTCTCTCTGTGTTGGGCAGTTGGCATTTTGCTCAACCCAAACAGAGGAGAAACACGATGGCAGCTCAGCCTGACAGCTCAGCCTGGGACAGCAGGACACGGACGTCTCTGGTGGCCATCCCACCTGCAGAAGGCTTTGTTCCCTGGTTATTGGTTTCCAGATTGCTCCATTCTCTTGGTTTCCTCTCAATTTAAGCTCAGTTTGGAATGGTTTTGGTTCTACAATTGTGTTACCTCTGCTGAGAGCACAGGATGGTCTCTGTCCTATTCGAGGTGCTCTTTATCACCTGATACTGCGACAATCTGGTATCAGTCACACTGTGGGTGAGTTTCAGTCACTGTAACAACCCCACTGTGAAGGGGCAGGAGCAGGAGCTCCTTCATGCAATCACACAAACTTCTGGTTTCTCAAAACCCATGTCCTTTCACCTGCCAGGACAATGAGGACCCAAATCCTGGCCAGGCACCAGCACAGTCATTCAACCAGGCTGTGGGTTCTCCAGCACTGGGGTGGCCAAAATGGGACTGAACCAGACCTGAGCAATGAGTTGGGTCTTTAAAGACTGACTTGCTTAGAGTGTGGGGGAATCAGGAGATGTCCAGAGGTCCTTTTCAACCCTGAGTTTTACTTATTACATGAAAGTGCTATAGAATGACCCTTTATTCCTGTTTCAGAAAATATCTCTGACACCTGGGAATGGTTCTCACAGTGCTGACAACATTCCTGAAGGAGGCAGGGCCCCCATCTTTGCACCATCTCAAATTTTTACTGAGACATTTCTCATCCATATTTCCAGTTTCTCATTCCTTTACTCAGAGGGTGGGCAGGCCCTGGCACAGGTTGGGCAGAGCAGCTGTGGCTGCCCCATCCCTGGGAGTGTCCAGGGACAGTTTGGATGGGGCTTGGAGTAACCTGGGCTGGTAAAAGGTGTCCCTGCCCATGGCAGGGGTGGGACTGGATGGGCTTTAAGGTTTCTTTCAGTCCAAACCATTCCATGATTCTTTTTGGTCTTGTCTGTTTGTTTGTTTGTTTTGTGGGGGTTCATTTGTTTGCTTTTTGTTTTATTTTTTCCCCAAGAATTCCCACCTGAATGGGGCACTTGAAATAAATCAGACTCTTGGGACTTCCACCACCTGCTGTAAAAGCTGCTGTGCCTCAGTGTCCCAGTTCAGCAGGTGGGACCAGTTTATCACTGTGTGTGATCAAAGCTGTGTATTCTACACCCTCTCTTCATTTCCCAAGAACAATGGACCGTTTGCAGCAGCTGCCCAGGGCACAGCTGAGCCCTCAGGCTGGGAGCTGGCTGGGAAAGACATCTGTGAGATAAGAGCTGTGATAACTCCCCTCCAGGGAGTCCTTGGCACCTCCACACCCACCTGAGGGGTCAGGTCTGCTCATGGGCCATCCCCCCTGACTCACAGAGTCAGATCACCCATTGTGTGACTGCCTGCCCTGGGGGAGGGACTGGGTGCTCCCACCTGGACCTGGGGGTACATATTGTGGGGTTTGAAGACCTCAGGGGTCACTCGTCAGATCCAGAGAAGGAGCTAAACCTTGACAGGAGGAGCCCACCACTCTCCACCAGACTGCAAGTCTCAGCTGCACCAATGGGCTTTCCACTTTGGACTTTGACTTTGGACTTGGGGGAACCACGTGGGGTTCAGCACAGGGGTCAACAAACCCCTTTGTGCTTGTGTCCCAGGGTGCTGGGTTATCCTTCTGGGTTTTGTGGGTTAAAACCAATTTTGTCTTTGTGCCATTGCATTTATTGTTATTAAATTGTACCTCTGACTTATAATCTCTTTTGTGTTGTGTTCATTTCTCCTGCCAGTTTTCCTTTAAACCTGCACACTCAGCACCTCCCTTCTCTCTGCCCATCTCCAGGGAAGGTGCAGCAAACACTGGGGGAGCAGCTCCTCAGTGGATGCTGCTCCTCCTCAGGAGCAAGTGCAGTGCAGACAATCCCATGCACTCCCACCACTCCCTTCCTCTGTTCCCAAAATTCCAAACACTGTTGGCTTTGGTGACCCACTGGAAACTGCAGCAGCAAAGACATTGGTGTGTGTGTCTTTAAACCTTTTCAAAGCATGAAATCATGGACAGTCATTGTTCTCCAGAGCTCCTGGAGGCAGGAGGGATGCCAGAGTGACTCCCAGGACTTCTCCTGATCAGGAGGATTCCAGCCCAGAAGATCACCAGTTGTTGGGTGTAGAAGGCAAACTGGAAAAGGGAAATTCCTTCTTGTTCTTATACTTTTTCAGATAAAATCTGAATGATTTGTTGTTATTGTTGTTGTTTTTAAGAGCAGTTTCTTTGGGTGTTTATGGATCAAGAAAATTCATGTGGAACTTATGACCATTTCAGAGCCTTGTTAGAGGGACAGCTCAGCATCTGGTATTTCCCAGATTTGAAATTTATGTTTTGCATTGACAATTTAATTAACATAAGTTTTAATATTTAATTAAAGACCACAAAAAACAACAGTGAGAAAACCCTTTTCTTACCTCTGCTCCTCAGAGGAAAAAACTTCCTTTACATTTCCTTGGTTTGTATCTTTTAATGCAATCAGTATTATGAATAATTTCCCTTTCTCCTCTGCCTGTTTATTTTCCTTAAGTCTTTTATGAGGGACCTTACAAGAAGTGTTTTTAAAATCTGAGTGAGTGGCATGCACTGAGGTCACCTTCCTCTCCCATCTCCTTCTCAGGTCTAACCAGACACTTCTCCCTTCAGGAGCTCTGAGGGTTTGACCCACTCAGGCTGCACTGAGTTTGTCTAAATGCTGCATTATTTGACTCTTAATTAGACTGTTTCTCTGGGACTGCTGTTCCTGACACCAGTGGGCACCTTTTTAATCTTCTCAGTAATTGCTGTGGGTACTGATGCCAAGTCCACTGGAGAAGCAGCCTCAGGAACTGCTGGAAAGCTCGTGTGGAAATACCCTTTGGTCCTGGTTGGCAACTCCTCTCACAGTCCACAGCTTTGTTTTTCATGGCTGAAAGTTCTTGCAAGGCCATAAGCTTATTTTCTGAATGAAAAAAAAAAACCCAAGCAAACAAAAATAACCCCCCAACCAACCAAAAAGAGAGAAAACCAAACAAGGAAAAAAACAAGGTCAACAAAACCACTAAATAAAAAAAACTCCAACCAGCAAACAAAACAAACCACCACAAAAACACCCCAAACAAGCAACACAAAGCTCAAAAAAAAAAAGGAGTTCTGTTTGCAAAGTACAATTACTTTTTGTATTATTCTTCCTATGGCCTGGGTGACTCTTTTATTTGGTTTTCCACATGTTTTCCTTCTCCTTCTTATATCCAGGTGCACATTTTTTGGCAAAAATCTCTTCCTTGTCGCACTTTTCAAACTGCACAAGGCTTGGGGGACTAAATACCTGAGACACAAAGGACCCCAAACCCCTGCACACCCAACTCAGCAGGGCAGGGGATGGGACTTCCTGTGGGTGGTTTTCCCACCTGGAAGGTTTGATTTCCTTGTCTTTGCTGTCTTCTGGAACCCTGAGAATCGTGGAATCCCTGAGGCTGAAAAGGCCTCCACGCTCACCCAGCCCATGAACTCAGCATTGTCATGTTCACCTCTGACTGTCCCCAGGTGCCACATCCACATTTTTTCTGAACCCTTCCAGAAAAGGTGGCTCCAGCAGTGCCCTGGGCAGCCTGTGCCAGTGTCTGACCACCCTTTCCATGAAAACATTTTCACTCATATCCAGCCTAAACCACCCCTGGTGCAACCTGGGGCCACTTCCTCTTGTCCTGTCCCTTGTGCCCTGGGATTCATCAGAAAGGACAGTGGAGAAAATGTGAAGAATCCAGATTTTATATGAACCAAATGTTACTTTTCCATTTGCCATTTAGACACTTCTGTGTTTAAAGCTGTGGATGAACAGTCTGTAAACACAAAAAGACGTAGTTGAAGGTGTTGTTTGCATAACTCACCGTGGGGCTGAGCAAGACCATCCACAAGGGCTGGAATGGGCATCTGAAACAACTTCTAACCCACAGTTTTTGGTTGCAAGTCCCAGTTTCTGGCTCAGTTTCAGGCACACCACATTCCAAGCAGGATTTCCTGGCCAGCAGTGTCTGTCTAGGCCAGGTTGCTTTGCTGCACTGGGGCTCACCACCCCTCTGACAGCTCAGATGTTGGGATTCCTTCCATAATCTCTTCAAAGGAAAATTGCAGAGGGATATTTGGCAGTGGTGGAAAAGGTTAAGGGGCAGATGGGCATCACCAAAGAGCTCAGCCAAGGAAGGGAGGCTGTGCAGGGACGATGCCAAGAGAAGCTGGAAGTGTCCAAGGCCAGGTTGGACAGGGCTCGGAGCAACCTGGGACAGTGGAAGGTGTCCCTGCCCAGGGCAGGGAGTGGAGTGGGATGAGTTTAAGGTCCATTCCAACCCAAACCATTCTGGGATTTTGGGATTCTAAGGAGGAGAAGACATTAGGGGACAAGACAGGACCCAGAGCATGAACTCCATCTTTCCCTCGTGGTGAACTGGAGGTCCAGGAACCACGTTGTGTGTTCAACCTGCTGCTCAAAGTGCTGCAAGTGGCTCCCCTGGCTCTGGGCTCCTGCTTTTCATCTTCTGCAACAGGCTGAAAAGACAGTTCCTTTGTGGGGCAGGGCAAGGACCACAAAACCCAGGGGGGAATAAGGGGATGGTGCTGCAGTTCCCCACCTCATTCTGTCATCACAGAGCCACAGGATCACAGACTATGCTGAGCTGGAAGGGACCCACCAGGATCATCCAGTCCAACCCTCAGCCCTGCACAGGACCATCCCCAGGAGTCACACCCTGTGCCCCAGAGCATCATCCAAACACTCCTGGAGCTCTGCCAGCCTTGGGGCTGTGGCCATTAGATGGGAGCTTTTGATATTCTCAGTTTGAGGAAGTTTAGGGCAGTGGGAGGGACACTCTTGCTGGACCTGTGCTTTGTCCCAGCTGCTACCACACATCATGAAGCTTTTCCTTCACTTTATGTCCTTTAACTTTAAATATTTCTCCTTTTCCCAAGTGTTTTCTCTTTTCCTGCCTCCCCTCTCTGTGTCCAGCAGTGACTTTTCTGCTCCTTGAGCATCTTTCCCCATTCCCTTTGCTCCTTCCCTGTGTTGCCTCCCTTCCCCACAGCCTTGAGCAGTGAGGTGGCATCATGTCACTCCCACCATGAGCTGCTGTGACCCTGCGTGGCCAGAGCAGCCCCAGCACAGCTGCAGACCACAGGGAGACCCCCCTGGCCTCGCCCTGAGGGCTGTGCTGCTGCCAAGAGCAATCTCATCTCCTCGGCATCATCCACCCCCTCTCCCCCAGACCCCCAAGGTGCAGCCACTCCCCTTCCTCCTGTCCCATCTGTCTGTCCCACATTCCTCTTTCCTCAGGGCCCTTCTTTTCTTTCCAGCAACAGGAGCTCCTGCTGTTTGACTCCTCACCTCCCAGTTGGCTTGGGCTGAACCACTGAGAAACAAAAAGCTCTAAATAACAGGAGGAGAGGAGGAATACCCAACAATCCCTGAAAAGCAGACATTTAAGGGAATAGGAAATTGATAAAGGGTTTTAAGGTCCACAGTGAAAACTCCACAGCTGCAATCAATAGAGCAAAGTTGGTTTTCAAGCACATTAGAAGGCAAAATTCTGGAAATGAGACAGATCCAACACAAGATGGGTGTTTGCTCAACGAGGATACAAGAAGTAAGTGTATATTGTGTGCATGTTTTGTTCTATATTTTGGAAAAAAACAGGCTAAAAAGCAGTATATTGTATATGAGATTACTTTTTTCTTGCTAAAGTGAAGAGTGTGTCCCTAGGAGAGTTCTTAGAGAGCTGATTTTGCATCAATAGCCTTGGTGGTACCAAAACTGGCAGCATGTGATATTGGTAAAGTCTTAATAGCATCAGACTGGACAGGGCTTGGAGCAGCCTGGGATACTGGAAGGTGTCCCTGCCCATGGCAGGGGTTGGAATGAGATGAGGTTTAAGGTTCCTTCCAACCCAAACCATCTGTGATTCTGTGATTAAACCCAGCTGACATTTCAAAGCCTAATTCTCCAGTGAAGAATGTGTAGGAGTTTCTTCTGGATGCATTCGTGGCTCAGCTCTGGGCCCTGAGATCTGAAGCCACGTCGAGTGTCACAGCTGGGGCTGTGGTGGGTGAGGCCCAGGCTGGAGTGGCACTGCCACAGCGATGAGCAGACAGGGCAGGAAGGACCACAAAACATCAGGCAAAGCCTGGTAAAGACCTTTTTTGTGTAGGAAGACTTACAAACCTGGTACTGAGGGGTGGACACTGGTCCCTCCTGGTAAAGAGGGTGGGCACTGGTGTGTTGGTCCCTCCTGGTAAAGAGGGTGGGCACTGGTGTATTGGTCCCTCCTGGCAGTGAGGGGTGGGCACTGGTGTGTTGGTCCCTCCTGGTAATGAGGGTGGGCACTGGTGTGTTGGTCCCTCCTGGTAATGAGGGTGGTCACTGGTGTGTTGGTCCCTCCTGGTAATGAGGGTGGTCACTGGTGTGCTGGTCCCTCCTGGCAGTGAGGGGTGGGCACTGGTGTGCTGGTCCCTCCTGGTAATGAGGGTGGGCACTGGTGTGCTGGTCTCTCCTGGTAATGAGGGTGGGCACTGGTGTGTGTCCCAGTAAGCAGCCAAACCCCTGCCCAGCAGGTCCCTCACTGCTCCCCACAGGAGGATGGGAAGCAGGTTTGGAAGGTAAGGAATGAGAAAACCCATGGGCTGAAATAAAAACAGAAGATCACTTACCACATACCACAGAAATCATAAAAACCCCAGAGTGGGTTGTGTTGGAGGGACCTCAGAGATCACTGAGCTCCAACGCCCCCACCATGGGCAGGGATGTTCCCCCCAGATCAGGTTGCTCAGGACCCCATCACTGTGGACTAAACAGAGTCAGCTTGGGGAAATTAGTTTAATGCCAAATTATAGATATAAAAATATAAATATATATTATTTTTATATATTTAATTCCTGATTCAGGTTTTGGGCATTTAAAATACAAATATAAATCTACATAGAGAAATGACCTTTCCTTCCCCCTTTCTCAGGACTGACTTCACTCCAACCTTTCCCTGTTGTTGTCACCAAAGGTTACACCCAACCTCTTCATCACAGAACAGTCAGTGCAGGATGGGAGTGCTGTTCTCATTCCATACCTCTGCTCCAGCGTGGGTGCTCCCCAGGCTGTGGTTTCTGACAGGAATATTCACCTGCTCTGGTGCAGGTGCTCCACAGACTCAGGGACCTCCTGCTCTGCCCTGGAGCTCCCACCACACTGCCCAAACCTTGGCACAAATTCTCACTCAGCAACCTGTTGAAAGGGGTTCTCTTTTTCAAAACTGTGATTTGAGATTGGAATGGGAAAAAAGGTTCCTTTGTATGTCTCTGCAAAGCTGTTTTGAGGGCACAGAGAAACAAAAATGTGCTCCTGGGTTCATTTGGTTTAGCCTTCACTTCACAAATTTTTCCAAGTCCAGTCTGAAGCTGTTTAGATTTTCTAGTCCTAGAATCATCCATCAGTGCAGACAAGTCTTGTCCACTGTTATTAATGTTCAACTCCTTCTTTGCCCATCCTCATCCCTCATCATGACACTGTTCTGGCTACATTTCCCATGGACTCAGCTCTGTGGGGTGCAGCACTTCCAAAACTGAGGGTAGCAGCCCAGTTCCAGGAATGGAATGGGAAAGGCTGAACTGGGGGAACCTCCAAACATTAGAGAGAAGATTGAAAAAGCAGAGTGAGAAGGCAGGAGCTGTGACAAGGATGATGCTGAGCACAGGGATGTCCACGGCCCTTCGCTGGAGAGGACAATGACACAGGTTGTGTGGAGTTTCTTCCACATGAGTTCATGTGTCTGTCCAAGAGCAGCACTCAGGCAACTTGTGAAATTGGGATTTGGAGCATGAAACTTATTCCTATGTTTAGACACTTAGACCTCTGTCTTCTTATGAAACATGTACGTCTGTGTCGTATCCTGCACTCAGAGCACCTGCCTGAGAGGCAGGGGGCAAATCCCACATCCAGCCGGAATCCACAGGGATAACTGCAACCATCTGGGGAAGGGAGAGGAAAAGCACCTCCCACCACCACCCTCACTCACTCTGAGTACTCAAAATTGCAAAAGGAGCATAAAACACACTGTGTGTTTGAAGCTGAGCCTGAAAGCCACAAGTGTGTGGAACAAACCTCTCATGTGCAACCTGCTGGAAAAACTGTGCCGTGAGGTTCTGCTCTAACGGCTTGGGTGTTTCACGTCTGACATCTGGGGGATAAGTTAAGGAAACCCAAGATGCAGAGAGCAGGGATTAGACAGCTGATCTCTGGGATGAGCTTGGCTCAGTTCTGTGCTGGAGGGTAACAGCAAACCACTCTCTGCACACCCAGATCCATGCCCAGCAGCACCAGCTGCCCAGTTCAGGTCCAGGGGAGCTGTGACTGGAGTATGTGCCACATGATGTCTCCATGTGGCTGCTCCATGTTTGGTGCTGGGCTCTGACCCCCTCACTGTGCCCAGCACAGGGCATGGGTTCCAGAAAACCCACCCCTGATCCCTCTGGGGAAATGCAAACAGTGTGAGAACATTGAGGTGTCCTCCCCTGCTAACAGAGAACCTGCCCCTGCTCAGCCATTCCCAGTAAGGCTCATCCGAAAGGTGAATCTTAAGAGAGGTCATGGCATGAATGTAAAATATAACACTGTGGTTTGGATCCATCTGTTGGCCTTTGAAATTCCCCATCTCCTCCCATGCCACAATGTAGAATAGCAATGGAAACTGCCAGTTTTCATGGGGAATGAGGTCATCTCTTCTCTGCAGCACCTCTGTGCCCACCTGTGCCCCCAAATAAACACCACTGGAGACAGCAGCACCATTCCCTGCTCCCTCAGTTGGCTCTTTCCCATCAGACTTAGACACTATCCACAAAAACAGGGAAGACAAGCCCTGCTCAGGCAGGAAAGTCTGTGGAAATTCTGGGTTCATACCATCTTCTGCCTGAGCCTTTGAACCTGTGTCCCACCACAGCCTGTCTGACACCAGGAGGAGAGAGAACGTTTCTCTTGCTGCATCCATTTACTGTTCCCATACAATGGAGTACTGGGATAAGGCATCAGTCACTCAGTGAGAAAGAATGGACAAAAGGAGGCTCAGGGGGCACCTTCTGGCTCTGCAATCCCTGCCAGGAGGGGGGAGCCGGGACAGGGGGTCGGGCTGTGCCCCAGGGCACAGGGACAGGAGCAGAGGGCACGGCCTCAGGCTGGGCCAGGGCAGGGGCAGGTGGGATAACAGAGAAAACCCAGGCACCAATCCTGCCCTGTGCATCCCAAAGGAACCAACCCCAGGCACCAATCCTGCCCTGTGCATCCCAAAGGAACCAAACCCAGGCACCAATCCTGCCCTGTGCATCCCAAAGGAACCAAACCCAGGCACCAATCCTGCCCTGTGCATCCAGAGGGCACCAAAACCAGGCACCAATCCTGCCCTGTGCATCCAGAGGGCACCAACCCCAGGCACCAATCCTGCCCTGTGCATCCCAAAGGAACCAAACCCAGGCACCAGTCCTGCTCTGTGCATCCCAAAGGAACCAAACCCAGGCACCAATCCTGCCCTGTGCATCCAGAGGGCACCAACCCCAGGCACCAATCCTGCCCTGTGCATCCAGAGGGCACCAAAACCAGGCACCAATCCTGCCCTGTGCATCCCAAAGGAACCAAACCCAGGCACCAATCCTGCCCTGTGCATCCAGAGGGCACCAAAATCAGGCACCAGTCCTGCCCTGTGCATCCCAAAGGAACCAAACCCAGGCACCAATCCTGCCCTGTGCATCCAGAGGGCACCAACCCCAGGCACCAATCCTGCCCTGTGCATCCCAAAGGAACCAAACCCAGGCACCAATCCTGCCCTGTGCATCCAGAGAGCACCAACCCCAGGCACCAATCCTGCCCTGTGCATCCAGAGGGCACCAACCCCAGGCACCAATCCTGCCCTGTGCATCCCAAAGGAACCAAACCCAGGCACCAATCCTGCCCTGTGCATCCAGAGGGCACCAACCCCAGGCACCAATCCTGCCCTGTGCATGCCAAAGGAACCAAAACCAGGCACCAATCCTGCCCTGTGCATCCCAAAGGAACCAACCCCAGGCACCACTCCCACCCTGTGCACCCAGAGGGAGCCATGCCCCAGGCAGCACCAGCCCAGCCCCGTGTGCCCATCCTGCTGCCAGCACTCCTGCAGACACAGCCATACAGGAAATCTGTGTGTGCCCCTGGCATGCCCCAATGCTACATGCGTGGTCTGGCAGCCCTGGCAGCCAGAGGTCAGCCCAGCCCAGTGCCAGCCCTGGCTCTGTCCTGGCTTTGCTTTAAGGGCTCCTCTGAGGTGCTGCCTCAGCACGGGGAGTTTATGAATGTGACATATCATTCGATATCCTCGACCATAACCACTCTGTTACCATGGCGACTGCATCCTTAGCCTGGTTCCTGGGACTCCTCAGGTCTGCTTGATATTCACCTTGGTACCTTCTCAGGAGACCCTGGGGAGGTGCATGGAATGTGCCAATCCCTGGTGCTCACGGGTGAGGTGGTTCCTCCCAGCTGTGCCCGTGGGCTCAGCTCTGCCAGAGGGACCCCAGCCTGGACCCCCAGCCTTCCTGCCCTTCCCTGTGTCCCTGCATGGCTAATGAGCTGCCAACCCAGTCTGGGCACATCCTGGGCACAGCCTGGGCTCCTCTCTGATCAGAAATGCTGACTGCTCAGGGCTGTGCTCAGCTCCTGCTGGAAGAGCCACAGATGGGATTGGGGCTGCCTGTGAAATTCTGACCCCAGCTACCACCCCCCCACTCTGTGTTCCTGGGCCCAGCAGGTGGCTGCCTCTCCTTGCTTTGAGCCTTCCTGCTTTCTGGTTCAATTATTCCTTTTTCCCCCTCATTTTCTGGGCCAGGCATTAAGTTTTCTGATTCACTCTCCTTCCCAGGGATTTTTCCTTGGAACTTTTCCTCACACATTCTCTCACTCTGCTCCTATGCATGTCTTGCCACTGGTTGATCCATTGCCCACCCTGTCCCAGTTTCCTAATTCCTGCCAGCTTATGGGACTGGCATTTCTGTACACAGCTGCCAGGTTCTGTCCCTGACTCCTTCCACCCATCAGAGAAGGATCACAGGGCACCATAAGGGTGAAAAATGGCATTTAATAGCAGGCAAGTTGCCCAGTCAGGCAAATTAGGGTTGTCTTGTGCAGAGCCGGGAGCTGGATTTGATGATCCTTGGGGGTCCCTTCCAGCTCAGGACATCTTAAATCTGATGGTTTTAAATTTTCAGGTGACATGGTAAGTGTGAATAGTGAATAAATTTGTTTCCAGCCATTCCCCAGCCTTTCCCAACAGCTATCAGTGATGGCACCTGGGTCCTTCTGCTCTGCCTCATCATCTCCAGTGTCTCTCCAGCACTCCTTCCTGCAGATAATTTGAGTTTGCCTGATGATGATTCCCCCTGGAGATTTCCAGAGGTCTGCTGCAAAAACCAGAGAGTGAGTGCCAGAGCTTTGTGTAGAGCTGCTGAAGGGCAGTGGAACTCTGGAGGGAGGAAGACTTTGGGCTGTTGGGAATGTCTTCTTTTCTTAGTTTGGGATAATGCTTGGACTCAATGAGGGCTTTTTCCACTGAAATGATTCTGTGATTCTGTCAAAGATCTCATCTGATTTCCTCTGTCCTCTTCATTTCATACCTGGTTAGATGGAGGACTCCATGGAAAGGGTATAAACTACATGGGACCTATAACAGGTGTCAGGAAGTTGCAGCAGGAGAGGTTTGGCCTGGAAATTAGAGAAAATTGCCTCATGGAAAGGGTGGTCAGGCACTGGATCAGGCTGCCCAGGACAGGGGTGGACTCCCCATCTCTGGAAGTGTTCAAAAAACACATGGATGTAGCACTTGGGGACGTGGGTTAGTGGTGGCTTTGGCAGAGCTGGGTTAATGGTTGGACTTGATGACCTCAGAGAGCTTTTCCAACCTTGGTGATTCCAGGATTCTGTGATTCAGGGGAGATTTTCTGCTCCCTGCCTTGGAGCACAGCACCAGTGCCAAGCACCACCTTTCTACCTTGTTTGGAGACTCTAAGTCCTGAGTGCCAAGAAACCACTTCTCTCTGTCTCTGGAGCAGGAGGGTGTCCTCACCTTTGCTCCTCAGCACACAAGAAGTTGGGAAACTGAGGCACCATAACCATAAGAATAGCACAAAACAGTCTTGTCCACACTGCATGAGTTATGCACAGCTCTGTGGCAGCAGGAGGAGCTGGAGCAGGAGGGGCACTGTGGGTGGAGGGCAGAGGATGTTTGATGATTCCCAAAGGCTCCCACGTGCCCTGGCCCAGCTCAGCCACAGCAGTGGTGACAGGACAATGCTGGGACAGGAACAATTGCAGCTCAGCATCGAGGAGATGGGGCTGCCCTGAGCTGTCCTCCCAGCCTCCCTCTCCTCCTGTGATGTTTGGGCTGCTGTGAAGGTTTGCAGTTAGCTGGGAAATAATCAAGGAAACCTTTTTCATAGCAATTGCTGTTTGAGCCCTACAAAAATCTCCTGCTTTTGATAGTGCTCTCCCCAGGAAGGTGTCCAAGGGCAGGAGAGCCTCCTCTGCTCTGTGGCTGTGTCTGCTGAACCAGCAGGGGAGCCCAGGCTGAAGGCTGTTTTGCAGCTCTGGAGAAGGGAATTATACATGAGTTTCCCTGGCAGGCAGCCCCTCACCCTCCCACGCTGCTGCCAGACACTGCCATGGCCCCCCCTTTCTGCTGCTCACACCTCCCAAGCCCTGCTGGATTTCACTCACATTTCACCCATCCCAGGGTTGTGTTCCTGCATCATCCTCATCGTGGGACTGTGAATTCCCCAGTCTGATGCCAAAGCAGTTACAGGGGAGCTTTTCTCCCCGCCATCCCCCATCACAGCACCCTCCTAAGTAGCTGGGGCACTGTCCTGAGGGAGGGCAGCTCTGGATTTGAGGGTCCCAAGCAGCTTTTTAGTGGTTTTTCACATGTTCTGCCCACTGGACTTTTCTACAAGACACCCTCACCTCCAGCTAAGCTTTAGTGAGCCCCAAAGCCAACCCCTGGCACCTGTGAGCTCCTGCTTTGGGGGATGTCAGCAATCTGGGCAAACACAAATTTCTGAGGTGTTTGTGCTTATTCCTGGCAGGTTGTGCCACCCCCACACTCACCATGTGGCTACTGTGAATCCCACCCTGCACAGCTCACCTTCCCTGAGGTGCTGCATCATAGAACTTGTAATCATGGAATGGTTTGCTTTGGAAGGGACCTCAAAGCCCATCTTATTCCACCCCCTGCCATGGGCAGGGACACCTTCCACTAGCACAGGGTGCTCCAAGCCCTGTCCAGCCTGGCCTTGGACACTTCCAGGGATGGGGCAGCCAGAGCTTCTCTGGGCAACATGTGCCACAGCCTGCCCATCCTCACAGCCAGGAATTCCTTCCCAATATCCCACCTAACCCTGTTCCAGGCCCTTGTCCCAAGTCAGGGACCTTCAGGATGGGAAGTGCCTGTCCTTGCTGGGTGCTGTCCATGGCTGTGGATGGGCCCTGGCACTCAGCACTTGCAGGGCTCAGCCTAAGGCAGTGACACAGACACTGCAAGCTGCACCCACAGGGTGAGGGCACCTTGGGATGGCAGCACCTGGGGGACCACAACAGCCACAGGCAGGATGGAGAGCAGTGCTTTTCTCCTTCCCTGGAAAAGGGAAGGGCTGGGAGGGTTGGGAAGTTCCTGCTGAACCCTTCTCTAGTGGCTCGTCACTCTTGAAACACTTTGTGTACATCTGAGAACACTTGATCTTCCCTGATACCAACAGATTATCAGGAGCTGTTGGTTTTTATGGCAGAGATGAGCAGGGCAGGGCAGCAGGTTGGTAAGGCTGAGGTGGCTCTGCCTGGACCAGTCTGGCCTGTGCTGGGATGGAGCTTGGGCTGCACTGTCACAGAATTTGATCCCTGGCCAAGACAGGTTTTGAGCAACTGCTCAAGGGCGTATTTGGGCAGACAGAGCTGTCCTGGCTTCAGGCCAGTCTGGGGCTGCCTGGCAGAGCTGTGTTCCTGCAGAGAACTCTGGTATGCCAGAGGCACTTTGGGATGGCAGGAGGAGCAGAAGAGGCTGTAACACCCTCCCCACCCCCTGCCAGCTTCTGGACACTGTTCTGCTCCCAGCATTGCATCCAGCAGTGCCTCCCTGCTTGGGAGATACTTGATGTTAAACCCAGCCCTTCCCACAGGCTCTGCTGAGGGTTCCCTTCACCCATCCACCCACCCTTGTAACACACCCCCAAACTCCCAGCAGCTGCCTCCACACATTCAGACCCCAAAATTTGAGGCAAGAAAACTGAAAGGATATTCCATGTGTCAATGGGGTGATTCTGGTCAGTTCTCCAGTTGCAGATTTGTAGATTCAAAGTGGGGGCAAACAGGAGAAGAATGAGAAAATCAAAGGCACATCTCCAAAGCTACATTAAAAAAAAGTATATATATATAAAAGGAAAACATTTCATCCACCTGCTTGCATTTTCCTTGGTGCTTCTTTTCCATTGCTTTGATAAGCAACACTTAAAAAATGTTATGGAAGACATTTCCTTCCCCCAACAACCACTTCCCCTTATCAATTCCCCCCAAATGAAAAGATTATTAAAAAAAATAGAGAATGAAAGAAAAGAAAGGAGAAAAGCCACAAAGGTTCCTGTGATTTAGCAAGGCCATTGTGGGCTGTATGAAAGAAACTGAGGAAGCCACGGGCTGGCTTTGATGTGGAGCCTTTGAAAAGCTGAGCAGTGAGAAGCAGCCCTGACCCAGGCGTGTCCTGATGAAAGGGGACAGCAGCACCTGCCACTCGGAGCCGGGACTGGCACAGCCACACGGAGGTGCCACGTCCAAACGTGGCTTTGCTGGCACTCCCAGTCGGGCTGGCTCCGTGCGATGCAGGTCCAGCAGGAGGAGAGGCTGGAGGGCTCTGCAGGGCAGCTGTGAGGAGCTGCAGGAGTCACCTCCCCTCCTCACTCCGGGAATTCCTGCGCAGGAAGCAGGATGGGATTCCTGGTTGCATGGGAGGCAGAGGGAGCTGTTGGGCTTTGCTGGGCTGGAGCCATCACAGACCCAGAGACTGCACTGAGCTGGAAGGGACCCACAAGGGTCATCCAGTCCAACCCTCAGCCCTGCACAGGACCAGCCCCAAGAGTCACACCCTGTGCCCCAGAAGATCATCCAAACCCTCCTGGAGCTCTGCCAGCCTCGGGGCTGTGCCCACTGCCCTGGGGAGCCTGGTCAGTGCCCACCAGCCTCTGGGGGAAGGACCTTTCCCTGAGATCCAACCTGACCCTGCCCTGGCACAGCTCCAGCCATTCCCTGGGTGCTGTCCCTGGTCCCCACAGAGCAGAGCTCAGTGCCTGCCCCTCCTCTGCCCCTGCCAAGGAAGCTGGACCTGCAGTGAGGTCTCCCCTCAGTCTCCTCTTGTGCAGCTGAACACACCAAGTGCCCTCAGTGCCCTCACACCTTCCCCTCCAGGCCCTTCCCCATCTTTGTTGCCTCCTCTGGACACTCTCTGGCTCAATATGCTTCTTATATTGTGGTGCCCAAAACTGCCACAATATCCAAGGTGAAGGGACAGAAGATTTCAGTGGTAGAGCAGGAGCAGGAATCCACAAGGGAAATTGGTTAAGTGCCTGATTTTCAGGTATTTATTCAGAACTTCTGTGGTGCCTCTGACAATAATTTTAAATTACAGTTTGATTATGTGAGAGACAGCAAGGCTGGAAATGAGGTATTCATGGACTCACAGGATCACAGCAAGGCTTGGTTTGGAAGGGACTCTAAAGCCATCTCGTTCCAGTTCCCTGCCCTGCAGGGACACCTTCCTTCCACTAGACCAGGTTCCTCCAAGCCCCATCCTACTGGCCCTGAACCTCCCCAGGGATGGAGTATCCACAACTTCTCCAGGCAGCAAATCTATTCCTTTTACTCCCTGTAAAATAAAAAAAAAACCAAAGAAATCATCAGTGCCCAATACAGTGTTTTCCTGAGCTTCCCCAGTGCACAGTCCCTCAGTTATGAGAAGCACCAGGCTTTGCATCAGCCAAGCAGAGCCAGAACCTCCACACAGTGCCAGGAGAAGGACCACGGGGAGCTCTGATGGTTCAGCAGCCTCTCCACCCACAGAAAGCTCCAGTGAGCATTAATATTGATTACCAGTTTACAAAATGCCAGAGGACATGGCTGAAATCCAGTGCTGGCAGAATCTCTGCTTCCCAGTTATCCCAGTTCTGTTGTGTTCCCTCTAAGACCATCATTTCCACCCCCTCATCCTGACAGGCTCCCCAGGGGACTCAGATGTGCTGGGCAGCTCCAGGCTCTGTGTGCACACTGAATTATTTGTGAGGTACCTGACACTGAGTACCTTGCAGAGAGTGTGCTTATAAATTTATTAACTCCTTGCAGCTCTGAGATATCTGATATGAATCCATCCCCTTTTCTCTGCTGTTTAGGACTTAGTAAAACAGGATAAAACTTTATTACCTCAACAAATGATTTTGTATGTTCTAAGGTGCCCTGGGTCTTCAATTCACCTGTCACAAGAAGAAAGCCCAGAATTATGTCATCCCACTGTCTGCAGTGTGCAGTTTATCCAGCAAATTGATCTGCCTTTGTCTTAGCCTGCTGCTTGCCAACGTGCCTGTGCAACTGGTTTCCTCTGGGAAATGGCTGGATGAGTTTGTTAGGAGAACAGTTTCCTCTGCTGAGTGAGCTGATTCCTGGCTGAGTCTGTTCTCTTGGCTGAGACAGATTCCATTAAGCCATAGGGCACTTCTAAGCTCTGAGATGGATATTAGTGTTCAAGCAGGACAGGTACACAGCAGGGTGACATGAGAAGCACAGTGGGGCCTGGAGGAGCAGTTAGGGTTAAACAAAGGTTAAAAAGGGCCTGTACAGGAGAAAGGGTATCTCAAAGTAAAGGTGTTCCTGTGGAAAGACAATGCAGCCTGACAACGGACCAGAAGGGTCAGGAGTTGCCGTGGCAGGTGCATGGGGATGGTGGAGGCTCCACCTGCCATTAGTGCTGCTGTTGGGATCCCCACAGATTCCCAGCTGACCCAGGGTTCCCTCTGACTGACTCCAAAAGTAACTGAGAACACAACAAAATGTTTCTGAGCAGGTTTCTGGGCTGGCTGGGAAACCACCAGCCTGTCCTGAGCCATCAGCTGGCCCAGGTGGGGCACTGAGGGGAGGCCACGTGTGGATGGATGCAGCTCCTGCCTCAGCCCCGAGCTCTTTACTGCTGTAAACAGGAATTATTTTTGTCCTCTGTTCCCTGTGGCTGAGCCCTGGCTGGCAGCAGTGATGGCAGGGTGGTGGCACATTTACCTGTGCCAAGTTGCAGGTCCTTGTGCTGAGACTCCTCATCTTTGTTAGCTGCCGAATTTGGATCTGTCCAATTTTGATCTGTTGAATTCTGACCTGTTGACCATTGTCCTGCCACCCTCCAGGGCCTTGTCCTCCCTCCTGCAGATCTCACCAAGTCGTTGAGCAGCAGCACCACCTCTGCAGGAAATTCTGCCTTTCATTTTTCACTGGTGCTGAATTGAAGGATCAGAATTTGTGATGGGAACTTGTTTAGACAAACTCATGTACACCTTTTCTTTCCTCGTGGCTTTCTCCTGGCTCTTGCATGATCATCTTGGCTGGGATTACAGTCTTGGGCAAGAGTGAAGTGTTTCACAACAAGGAGCATCTGAGTCAGTGGGAAAGGCTGAGCTGGCCTTTAGCAGAGTGCTCTGACCCATCCTGACAATGCAGTTCCCAGATCCCTCAATCCATGGTGAGAGCAGCACTTTCCACATGGCAGGTAAAGCTGGTGCTTCCCCACAGCAGGAGTGAAGCTCAGCATGGAGACAAAGGTCTGTGTTGGCTCCCATGAAACTGGGGGAGCGGCTGGTGACCAACTGGGATCGACCATCTCTGTGTGCCAAAGCACAGAATCATAAATCACAGAATCCCAAACTGGTCTGGGTTGAAGGGTCATTAAAATAACTCTTGTCCACCCCCTGCCATGGGCAGGGACACCTTCCACCAGCCCAGGTTGCTCCAAGCCCTGTCCAACCTGGCCTGGGACACTTCCAGGGATGGGGCAGCCACAGCTGCTCTGGGTAACTTGTTCCTTGAGGGGGGACATTCAAGGTGACATTCACTCACAGGGCACAGCCAGACCAACGTGACTGACATTCTTTGATTGGCTCCTCCAGCCTCCTCCGTGCTCTGCACTACTATGGGAGGGTTTAGTGGTTTAACTGGGAGAACTGGGGCTTGTCCATGTTAATTCCCACCATCCCCAATGAGGGGTTTGTCTGGGGCTTTGGGCAGCAGCTTCCCTCTCCTTCCCAGAGACCTGTGCACCTTGGTGAGAGCTGGAGTAGCTCTCCTGTGAAGAAAGGCTGGGAGAGCTGAAGGTGTTCATCTGGAGAAGAGAAGACTCTGGAGAGACCTTAGAGCCCCTTCCAGTGCCTAAGTGAGCTCCAAGAGAACTGGAGAGAGACTTGGAACAAGGAATGCAGTGACAGGACACGGGGCAAAGGCTTCCCACTACCAGAGGGCAGGGGTGGGTGAGATAGTGAGAAGAAATCCTTCCCTGGGAGGGTGGGCAGGCCCTGGCACAGGGTGCCCAGAGAAGCTGTGGCTGCTCCATCCCTGGAAGTGTCCAAGGCCAGGTTGGATGGGTCTTGGACCAACCCTGGATAGTGGCAAATGTCCCTGCCCATGGCAGAGGCTGGAATGAGATGGGCTTTAATGGCTCTTCCAAACCAAACCATCCTATGATTCCATGATTCTATGAACACCTACCTCACATCAGGGCTGCTCTGATGATGAAGGCATTTTTTATGTCAGGTCCTGCTGGACTCTCTTGGCACTGGGTTCAGCCAGGAATGTCTCTCAGTGCTGCCCTGCTCTGAGGAGCCCTTGGCTGTAGTTGGTGTGTTCCCTTTGCCATCTGTGGTGCACAGAAATCTGCTCTCTGGAGAAGACAAGGAGCAGTTGAAGCCTCTGGGCATGACATTTGCAATAGTCTGTACTCGTACAAAGCTGAACTACATTGACTCATTGGTTCCCCCTGGCCCTGAGGCATGTGATGGGCTGGAGGAAGGCAGAGCAGAGCAGGAATCAAACCTGCATTTGACTCATAAATTAACCATATCAGTGCTGCTGTTGACTTTTCCTCCCATCAACAGGTCCCATGCCCTTTCCACAGGAGTAAAACAAAGGCAGAATGTGCAGAAAGGAGAGTCCAAATGTCCAATAATGTGTGCTCAAGGACATAGATGGAGCAGTCATGACTCCTCATGACCCCAGTTAGCCCTCATGGAATCCCAAGCCATTGTGGAATCCCATGGGCAGGTTTGATCCAGTGGTGGACACTGCACAGAATGTGCTGAGGGCACATTCAGACTCCTCCTGACCTGGGGTGATCAGCCCAAAGTCTCCAAGGAACTGAGCCCTGCAGCAGCTTTGGAAAGTGCAATGAAACACCATCAGATCTGTGACTTATGGTCTTTCCCTCCTAATGATCTGCCAACTTATCACAGAAAATGATGTGTTGTGCTCAGGTCTCAACTGCTCCTTCCTGCTGCCTGCAGACACAGATTTTTGGCAGTTTCCCCCTTCCCAAGGCCTCTGTCTCTCCCTGCTCCCCAGGTCCTTACCTCTCATCTCTCCCATCAGAGACTTGCTGCCTGCAGGCAGAGAAAGGCAAAGAGGAGTTTGGAAGAAGGAGGGTTTATTTTTTCCCTGGGGACCAAGTGCTTCCCTGTGCTGGGAGGGATGTGCAGCCCAGACAGCCTGGCCTTTCCCTAACCCCCTGGGAGGCTCTGGGGCCACTCACCTCCTGCTCTGCACAGAAAGCAGCTGCAGAAACACATCTTCCAACACATCTTCCTGGAGATTCACATGCAAGCTGGAACAGGCACGTGTTCTGCAGGGAAGAGGGACAGCCCTTTGCCAGGAAATGTCTCCGTCCAACCAAGGCAAAGCAGCCCAAGGAGCCTTTGCAGGCAGGAGAAAGGCTCTGTGCTGAGGAGGGAGCCCAGCATTGACTGACTTCTGTGGGCAGAGCAGAACTTCATGAGAGGCTGTAAGGAATTAGAAAGGGATTGGATTTGATTTAACTTCCCAGGACAGTGGGTTCTGCCCACCCACATCCTCAAAACACACTACAAGCACCAGGCCAGGTGTGCCCAGGTGAGCACACTGCAACAAGCTACTGTCCAAAAGCCCCGTTCCCAGGCCCATCCAGAGCACCCAGGGAGGGACTGTGAGGACACAGCACCTGACACCCCCTTCTATGGTGCATTTGGAAAGGGTGACAGCTGCTGTGTCCTCACAATCCCTCCCTGGATGCTCCTGACTGGCGAGGTAAAGAAGTTTGTGGGCAGCAGCCTTGACCCAGAAGTCAACATTTATTGCAGTGTGATCTTTAGCTCTAGAATTGTTCTTGCTTCACTCAGTCTTAAGTGAGATTGATTTCTGTTGCCTGTGTTTCCTTGTTTTGGGTCTCTGGTGGATCTGGTGCATTTGTTGGGATAACAGGAGCAGAAGTGGCACAGACAGTGATGTTTGGCTGCCAGAGCTGCTGGGGACAGGTTTCTGTGACACCACCTGAGCCACTGGGCTTTGTACGAACAACACCTCTCTTTTGCTCTTGTCAGTCATGTCCTCTTAGTCAGCCTGTGCTCACCTGAAGACAACCCTGTGAGCCAGGGCAGGATGGATACCAGGGATGGTGGCATTTCATAGAAACATGGAATAGTTAGGTTGGAAAAGACCTTCAGGTGCTGAAACATTCCCAGAGAAGGGCAACAAGGCTGGTGAAGGGTTTGGAGCACAAGTCCTGTGAGGAGCAGCTGAGGGAGCTGGGGAGGCTCAGCCTGGAGAACAGGAGGCTCAGGGTTCTCACTCTCCACAACTCCCTGACAGGAGGTTGTAGCCAGGTGGGGTTTGGCCTCTTCTCCCTGGCAACCAGCAGGAGAGCAAGAGGACACAGTCTTAAACTGCACTGGGGGAGGTTTTAGGAAAAATTTCTTCACAGAAAGAGTGATTGGCCATTGGAAGGGGCTGCCCAGGGACGTGGTGGAGTCACCATCCCTGGAGATGTTTAAGGAAAGACTGGACAAGGCACTCAGTGCCATGGTCTGGGTGACAAGGTGGTGTGGGGTCATGGGTGGCACTCGATGGTCCCAGAGACCTTTTCCAGTTGATTCTGTGACTCTGATCATCAAGTCCAACCTTTGACTGAATCCCCCAATGGCCACTAAACCACAGCACAAAGTGCCACATCTGCTGGTTTTTGGAACCCCTCCAGGGATGGTGACTCCATCACTGCCTTGGGCAGCCTCTTCCAATACCCAACCACCTTTTCCAGGAAGAAATTTTCCCCAATATGCCCCTGCCCCTGCCCTGGCCCAGCCTGAGGCCGTGCCCTCTGCTCCTGTCCCTGTGCCCTGGGGCACAGCCCGACCCCCTGTCCCAGCTCCCCCCTCCTGGCAGGGATTGCAGAGCCAGAAGGTCCCCCTGAGCCTCTTTTTCTCCAGACTGAGCAACAACAGAAAACATTTAAACTGAGGAGCAGTCCCTCATGTTCAAGGTTCACATGTGAGCCCCAAGCACTGTGTCAGGGCTGTCTCTGGTTGCAGCCCCCCTCCCCCTGGCTGGAGTTTGTTGTGCAATGGAGTTTTGTGAGATGCTTTTGGTTCTCTGTGACTTCAGTGAGCAACTTTGACAAAGGCTTTTGAAAGACTCAGTAAATTGCATCCTTCACCACTGGTTTGCTGACACGCTTAAAGCAGGCAGAGAAACACAATTTTCCTTTAAAGAGGACCTGCTGGGCTCTCTGTCTCCTGTGCCATAACCAGTAATGAAAGTCAAGCACGTCCCCTGCACACTCCCAGGCTGCTTTAACCCTTCTCAGTCCCCTGCAAGATGCACGAAGAAAGACACCAAATTGCTGAAAACTTGAGTAATTCAGCAAGGGAATTGGCAAAATAAAGGCCAAATCCAAAAAAGTCTGACTCCATGGATGGGTTTTGAGGAGTGAGTAGGGCTATAAATAATCTTTTTTTCTTGGATACAGATCACATTTACAGTTTGCCCTCCTAGAGTTTTAAAAACAGCAGAGCAAATTGCTAATTAAAAGCTCTAGCTTGAAAAACTAACTCTAAACATCTGTTAAATGTTGTTTGCAGCTAAAACTTGAGTAGTTAACTAGAGCTGTATTTAGCTGCTACAGAAAATTCTCTACTTTTCTTTCTTGGTTTAACTGAAGGCAGAGATATTTCTTATCACACAGGGAGGTGTTGCTGGGCTGCCTGGGCACCACGTCCTTGCTGTCCCCTGGGCAGTGCCAGTGCTGGCAGCAAAACTGTTCCCCTTGTTTGGCTCTTACCCTCTAAGGAGGGTGAGAGTAATGAAAGTTAACTTGAAGAATATCCTCTGGGATCACCCCAAATTCATCCTCCCTCTGTGCCAATGGAATAACTTGGCTTTTCCTGGAGCCTGAGCTCCTCACATGGCACCTTTCACAGCACTCCCTGTGTGAAATCCTCTGCACCAGAAGGAGCTCCTGTCTCAGAGGGCCTCATCTCTCTCTCTCCTGGCATCTACTGATATGCCAAGTTTGGAGCAATCTTCAGGTTTTCTTTGGGAATTTGATTTTACAGTTCAGGCACGTGATTAGATCTGTGTGTTACAGTTAACAGGTACAAATAATGATGTGCTTCACCTGTGACTTAAAACCAGGGAAGGACTTCCTCCAAAAATACTGTCTCCAATCACAACAGTCTTATAGAAAGATGAGAATATCCCCATCTCTGTCCCACTGACTATAAACAGTCACTGGAGTGGGTTTTCCCTCTCACTGGTTTTCATGGGGGGGCCATGCACAGGTACCCTTGGAAAGGCTCCTGCCCTTTCCCTGGCACAGGTGGGTCAGTGCAAGGACACGATGCCCTGCACTGAGATGCCAAAGCACTGGGATAAAACCTCACCAGGGAAAGCAGACCCAGGTGGGAATGGATTCCAGAGCTTGGCTGTGCCCCAGATCTGTCCCCAAACCTGTCCCCAGACCTGACTGTCCCTGGGGCAGCAGGAGGGAAGGGGGAGGGGACACTGAGAACCACCTCCTGCCAGGACAAACAGCCCAGCACGGGAGGGGCAGGGAGTGCAGAGCCACAGAGCCTGTGCCAGGGATCCCAGGAGGGGACGAGTCAGCCTCGAGCCAAGGGCTGCACCCAAGGGAATAGTGGGGTGGGAGGCTCTGGGGGCTGCAGGAAGGGGGGCAATGGAAGACTGGCTTCAGGAAAGACATGGAATCATACAATATCAAATAATGGAATATCCTGCATTGGAAGGGACCCACCAGGATCATCGAGTCCAACCTCTGGCCCTGCACAGACACCCCAACAATCCCACCCCTTCCCTCAGAGTGTTGCCCAAACCCTCCTGGAGCTCTGGCAGCCTCGGGGCTGTGCCCACTGCCCTGGGGAGCCTGGTCAGTGCCCACCACCCTCTGGGGCAAGGACCTTTCCCTGAGACCCAACCTGACCCTGCCCTGGCACAGCCTGGGCACCACTGAGCCAATATAGTGAAAACCTTGAGCTGAAGCCTCAGCAATGGCCCATCCACCTGAGAGGGCAGTGCCCGGCGGGCACAGTCACACCAGGGGTTGATGGACTCTGGGTACCAATGGGGGGATCCCAGGGCCAAGCAGCTGCCTGGGGGAGTTCAGTATCTTCATGTGCCTTCTGGGTGTTGATTCAAATGCAGCCTCACCAAATCTGGAGCCAACACTGGACATGAGGAAGCAGCTGGCGTGGGAATGGCAGGATGAGGCAACTGCATCAGCTGCTCTGGCCCAGGGCAGGACAGCCCCAGCCATCCCTGCAGCCTGGGAAGAGGTGGATCAGCCTGGGAAGAGGTGGATCAGCCTGGGAAGCCCTGGATCAGCCTCCTGGGAAGGACCAGGAGACCAAATGGAACACGAGTCAACAGTGCACTCTCATGGCAAAGCAGGGAAACCACAAACTGGGCTACGAGCAGAAGGGAGGAGTTACCCATCCCACAGCTCAGTGCTTGGATTCCCTGTGTTTGTCCATCCCCCAGGGCCCCTCCTCCACCCAGAACGAGAAGGACATGACAGAAAGGACACAGCAGGTCTGGCAGAGAGTGCTGAGGTGTCAGGGGGCTCCGAAATGTGGCCCCAGGGCAGGCAGAAGGATCTGGTTTGTGCTGTCAGACAAAGAGGATGTGAAGAGCTGATCCCAGCCCACAAAGACTTGGAGAATGAAGCCAAAGAGACAACAAGGGTTCAGGGAGGATATCAGGAAAAATGGCAACAAAGCCTTAGCTCTCAGTCCATCGGGCCCCACAGTGACCACATTTCCCCAAACATCTGCTGTGTGCTCCACCCAGCACACTCCAGCCCATGACCCCACACAGCTCTCTCAGCTGCACAGCAACTACTGGGATCATTTGGCTTCAATATTTGACTGAGTGGAATTTTACTGCCCTGAAGCAAATTTCAGTCAGGTATTGAGACCTGTTTGTACAGGGAAGGGAATGAAAAGTGAAGCAGCATTTTAAAATGATCAGTGCTGGCAAATGGGACAGTCAGAGCCACAGTCTGGGACACTGCCTGCTTTGGGGGGAGCTGAGGGAATAATGTTTATAACAATGTTCATATAATGAAAAAAACAGAACAAGATAGCATCTAAGGGTGGAAGGGAGGTGGAAAAAGCAGTAGAAAAAGAAAAAAATCAACTAGTAGCTGAATTTGTCACATTCTGCATATCAGCAAAAGAGAAAACTGGGGTAGAAAATTCGACTCATTCAGAGCAGACAATGTTTTACTTGTTCTTAAAGACATCACAAGGAATGAATGCAAACTGAGAGGGAGATGTATGCAAATTCATGCAAATTCATATGAAAATCAGCACATACCATCAGTCTCTTGGCAAGTTCCCAGGGTGTCTGTGCTGTGGAGGCTGAGCAGAGCCCGAGTGGGAGGGTACAACTGGCAGTGTAAATGCTGTGGCACCTTGCAAAGGATGCCCAGCCCTGGGGCAGGGGCTGGGGGCTGCTCTGGCACACAGAGGGGCAGGGCTGGGGGGCTGCTCTGGCACACACAGGGGCACGGGGGGCTGCTCTGGCACACACAGGGGCAGGACTGGGGGCTGCTCTGGCACACACAGGGGCAGGGCTGGGGGCTGCTCTGGCACACACAGGGGCAGGGCTGCTCTGGCACACACAGGGGCAGGGCTGGAGGGGCTGCTCTGGCACACAGAGGGGCAGGGCTGGGGGCTGCTCTGGCACACACAGGGGCAGGGCTGGGGGGCTGCTCTGGCACACACAGGGTCAGGGCTGGGGGACTGCTCTGGCACACACAGGGGCAGGGCTGGGGGGCTGCTCTGGCACACACAGGGGCAGGTCAGGGCTGGGGGGCTGCTCTAGCACACACAGGGGCAGGTCAGGACTGGGGGCTGCTCTGGCACACACAGGGACAGGGCAGGGCTGGGGGCTGCTCTGGCACACACAGGGACAGGGCAGGGCTGCGGGGCTGCTCTGGCACACAGAGGGTCAGGACTGGGGGCTGCTCTGGCACACACAGGGGCAGGGCTGGGGGGCTGCTCTGGCACACACAGGGGCAGGGCTTGGGGGCTGCTCTGACACACACAGGGACAGGTCAGGGTTGGGGGCTGCTCTGGCACACACAGGGGCAGGGCTGGAGGGGCTGCTCTGGCACACACAGGGGTAGGGCTGGGGGCTGCTCTGGCACACACAGGGGCAGGGCTGGGGGGCTGCTCTGGCACACACAGGGACAGGTCAGGTTTGGGGGCTGCTCTGGCACACACAGGGGCACGGCTGCTCTGGCACACACAGGGACAGGACTGGGGGCTGCTCTGGCACACACAGGGGCAGGGCTGCTCTGGCACACACAGGGACAGGTCAGGGCTGGGGGCTGCTCTGGCACACACAGGGGCAGGGCTGGGGGGCTGCTCTGGCACACAGAAGGTCAGGGCTGCTCTGGCACACAGAGGGGCAGGGCTGGGGGGCTGCTCTGGCACACAGAAGGTCAGGGCTGCTCTGGCACACAGAGGGACAGGGCTGGGGGGCTGCTCTGGCACACACAGGGACAGATCAGGGCTGGGGGGCTGCTCTGGCACACTCAAGGTCAGGGCTGGGGGGCTGCTCTGGCACACACAGGGGCAGGTCAGGGCTGGGGGCTGCTCTGGCACACACAGGGGCAGGTCAGGGCTGGGGGCTGCTCTGGCACACTCAAGGTCAGGGCTGTGCTGCTGCTCCCTTTGCTCCCTCCAGAACCCACAGCACACCCTCCCTTTGCCCATGGGCAGCACAGGAACTGCAGGGACTTGGGCAGAGGTTTCCCTGAGTTTCAGACTCCCTGTATTCAGGACTCACCTCTTCTCTTTCAGCATCACTCCTTACACCCACATAAAGAAATGCTGATAGTTGGTTATTCTTTGCTTTTCTTTCCAGAGCACTTATTTTTAAATATTGTCTCAGAATGAAACATTTATGAGTTTTCTTCACTCCAGCTTCATCCTTATCTCCTGACACCAGGGGTCCTTGCATGTGACATCCAAACAGTGGGACTAAATCCTCTTTTCCTTGTAATATTGGGAATTCTGGGGGTATTTTGTGTGGAGTTCTTTTCTTCCTTCTAATCTATTTTTGAAACTTTTGTATTGATTGTTCTGGGAAAGGAAACTATTAAAATGCATAAAGTTACTCATCTGAGGGCACCAGTAACTCCCTCAGGAGGCCTCTGCTTGGGCAGTGTCAGCACCAACACCCAGCTCTGAAGGCTGAGTGACCACCTGAATACCCCCCTTGTTCCTTCCACCACCCCGTCGTTGCCTGTGCTGATGTTCTCCCACAGAAGTTGGTCTGTTAGAGCAGGAGAAGGTACTGGGAGTAGCACAGGGCAGAAACCAGGATTCATAGTTGTGATTGAAGATTTGACTTGATTATCTTGGAGGTCTCTTCCAACCTTAATGATGCTGTGATTCTATAAAGAGAAAGCACATATTCTATATAGCCCTCTATGTTTTGTTTTAGATTTTTAAGACAATATTTTATTAACTATATTGTCATGCATTTAAAAGCTCCACAAATAAAGGTACACTGTGCATCTGTTTTTATGTGGGCAACCAAATATTGAAAGAGGTTGTCCAGAGAGGTTGTGGAGTGTCTGTCCTTGGAGGTTTTGGGGACAGAACTGGACAGAGCCCTGAGAAGCCCCATATGACCCTGTACCCAATTCTGCTTTGAGCTGGAGTCAGAACAGAGGCCTCCTGAGGTCCCCAACAACCCAAATTATTCCATAAATCTGTGAACTGCACTATTTCCACAGGCAAACTGTACTTTAGCTTATGGACAGGTCTGATTTGAAGGTGTGTTTCAAAGCTTTAATCCAACAGCATTCATGGGCAACCATTGCCAAAATCCCCAGTGGGTCCAAAAACCCCCATCACCCCCAGATGTCAGTAGGGAGACTTTATGCTTTGGATAGCCCTGGCATGAACCACAGTCTTGTGCCACCTCACACCTGATGCTGCTCATGGATGTGAAGAGAAGGTGCCAGCCAGGCTGTCCTGGCACACACATGGCTTGGACCAAACTATTTTGAAATCTGCCCCATCTTTGGAAATGTGTGTGTGTCCAAACCAAGAGCCACAGACCTTCCTGCTCCTGCCCTGCCCCTGGAGATCTGCTATGCCCCACCTGAGCCTGGAAGGCACCTCCGGGAAGTGGAGTCCTGATCCAACTGTACAGTCCTGGAGTCCTGATCCAACATATGACAGAATCACAGAACAGGTTGGGCTGGAGGGATCCCATCATTCCATCCCCCCTGGACAGGGACAGCACCCACTGAGTCAGGGTGCTCAGATATGTGACCCAGATAAAGCTATTGGAAACAACAGAGGGTCCCCAATGTATCAGCTCTTTGCAAAGCAGCTTGAAAGGCTCCCATTATTCCCTCAGCTCACATTTCCCTCCACTGGTTTGGCTCAGAATTCCACAGCTTCCATTTAGACTCTTTGTTCCTCTTTTGATTTCTGGTGGTTTCTGGGATGTTATTTCCAAACCCTGGAAGTGTCCAAGGCCAGGTTGGATGGGGCTTGGAGCAACTTGGGACAGTGGGAGGTGTCCCCACCCTTGGCAGGGGGTGAAACAAGATGGGCTTTAAGGTTCCTTTGAAACCAAACCATTCCAGGATTGTGTGATGATCTTCAAAGGTATCTCCCAGCTCAGCCTCTGACCATGACCCCAGGTCACCTCTGTGCAAGTCCCACCTCTCAGGGCTGTAGGAAACCTGGGAAGGGCCATCCATCCACCATGGCTGGGGAAGAGCTGAAGCCCTTTTCCCACATCTCCCAAGCCAGGACTGGGCTCCTGTTGCCTCTGTACCCAGATTTTAACAGGAGCAAACAATAAACAGCTCAATGTGGGCAGTTTTGAGGCAACACACCTTCCCTGTCAGACAGGGGAGGCACAAGAACTTAGGAAGAGTCTCACTGACATTCCATCAGCTGTTCCTGAGGGTTTGGAGGTGTAGCAACCCCCTGACTGTTCTGGGGGAAGGGGGACAGCCCTGCTAAGGGAGCAGGGGATGGGTGCAAGGGCAGCCCAGCCTGGCCAGCAGCACCTTCTGCCAGGTTGCAGAGGAGCTCAACACTGCACTGGGACCTTAAATTGATCTCCTTCCTCACTCAGCCATCCTGAGCCCATGGCTTAGTTCCTTCCCTTGTGCCACAGGTGGAGCAAATACTAAAATAAGGCAGGGAAATGATAAAAAAATAGGAAAGGACCATGTTTGCCATTGATTGGGATAATCTCATTAATCACACAGTGATGGAATGGGTTGAGTTGGAAGGGACCTTAAATCTCATCTAATTCCACCCCCTGCCATGACAGGGACACCTTCCACCAGCCCAGGTTGTTCCAAGCCCTGTCCAACCTGGCCTTGGACTCCTATTAATAGCAAAGGCTACTCTGAATCTTAGGGAACAGCTTAAACAGAGCCAAGGCTGGCTCAGAAGTGCCAGCTATTCCTTGCCAAGGTTTTTCAGGAGCTGTGGGGGGTATCCCATGGTCTCAGTTATGCTACTTGTCCATCCTGGGGTGGAACTGCTGCTCAGAGGCTTTCCCCATTTTTAGTGTTTGTGCCATCAGCATCCTGCATGCAGGGATTTCTGGGCACACAGCCTGCTCGTGCCCTGCCCCTGTCCTCTGGCAAGATGGAGGAGGGACACCAGTCCCTGCCCCTGGGCTGCTGAGCCACCCCCTGGCACAGTGGGAGCAGAGTGTCCTCCTCCCCTCTGTGCCTCAGCTTCCCCAGTGTCCAGAGGGATGGACATGGAGCACTGGTGTGCCCTCTGCCCCTGGGCTGGGAGCCATGGGATGCCATGGGGTGTTTGCAGTGTTGGATTAGCACATTCAGACCATCACCTGGACAAGTTGATGAGATTTTAAGTCATGTCCCTAAACCCCAAACCCGTGGGAGGCAGAGCCATTGGTTCTCTCGTTCAGCAATTCCTCTCCCTTAAGGAGCCTTCAAAGGAGTCAGAGTTACAAACCCAGTTCATAAAGTCACAATGCTCTGAGCTGGAAGGGGCCCACGAAGGTCCTCGAGCCCAGGTCCTGGTCTAGAGCACAACCCTAAGAATCCCTTGTTTTCAGAAGACCAGAAGACTTCGGGTGTTTGAAGACCTTACAGGGAAAAGCCCAAAATAACCTGGTATGACCTGAGAGCTGCCCCTGGGTGAGTAGTTGGGACTAAATCACTTCCCGTGGTCCCTTCCACGCTAAAGGACATCCTGTGGGAAAAAACCTCAGGGGAAACCAAAGCACAGCTCATCAGATGAGGGCAGTGTCTCCCCCACACTGTGACAGGACCTGAGTTTGTCCTTCCTGTTGAAGCCAAAGGAATTTTCTTCTCTGGATTCTGCAAGACCATTCCTTCACTAATGTCCCACCTGCCACCTTTGTCCGAGGCTGCAGCTGCGAATCTGCCATGATGTGACAGCTCAGCACAAGGGAGAGGTCTCACCTCCCCTTCTGCTGCCCCAGAGGTGCTGAGCAGACACCTGGGGGGTGCTGGGCTCTCCTGCAGAGGGTCTGCAGCTGATCCCCTCTGCAGAAAGGCTGACAAGCACATGAGCTGGGGGGGAACATGGACTGAGGTCAAGGAAGAGTGGGGGAAGTGGGAAAAGAAACAAGGGGAGAGGATGCCTCCCCTTCCCAGGGGCAGGACTGCCACACAGGGGGAGTTGTCCTTGGCCAACAGGTGGTGGGTGGCCTGTCCCAGCACAGCTGCTCTTCTGGCCCGTGCTGGCACTGGGGCCACCTCAGCACTGCCACCCCTGCCCTGGTGCCAGCCCAGACTGTGCTGCCCTGCACTGGCTCAGTCACTTGGGCCCTGTTTGTTCTCAACAAGACTTTAAAATGCAGAGGCCTCTCCTGTATGTCAGCACAGAGTCTGCTGGAGACTGGGAAAATGAGGAGGTAGATTGAACACCAGAGCTCCAGGGCAAGGACAAGTCTGTCCTCTTTCATTCCCACTCGTGGTTTCCTGCCCTTCAGCCCCTTGCAGCTCCCTGAGCCCCTGGCACCACCTTCCTGCTCCAGCTCTGGGCCTGCTCTCTGAGTCTGCTCTTCTCCCTCAGTGACACATCCCTGCCCTCACCTTCACCCACCACCAGGTTTGATTTTGGGCTCCACCTCCCCTGCCTCCCCCAGTGTCCTGCTGTGCCCCATGTCCATACCCTGATCTTCCAGCCATGCTCTTTCCTCTCTGACAAATAAAATCCACCTGCCCCTGTGACACAGGAGGATCTGTGCTGGTCTCTGTTTATCTCCAGAAATGGGGAGATTTTGATCCCAGGGCTGAACTGTCCCTTTGCTGTTCCTGCCCCCCACACTGGGCTTGCAGTGACTCAGGGGGGCACAGAAAGGGGCTTTGTGCTTCACACCCAGTGTTGGGTTTGTGCCACGCGGTGCCCAGGGGTGTCTGGGCCGTGTCCCTGTGCCCATTTCTGAGCAGTGACATTCCCCTGCCCCAGCTGGTGATGCCTCAGCCAAGGCAGGAGCTGCACAGGCACTCGGCACGGGAGGAGTTAATCCGAACGGCAGGATTCAAATCACTCCATTGTGCCTGGCAGTGCCTGCTGTTCGCCACGGGGAGGACCTCTCCGCAGCTCCCTCCCGAGAAAATGAGGGGTAATTTCAGCCAGGCACCTGCTGCTGACCTATTTACAGTGCCCCGAGGCAGGGCAAGGCAGGGCAGGGCCAGGGGGGGCTCCCTGGGGCACCTCTGTAGGCACGGGGCACCCACACCCTCTGGCTGGGCACTGCGAGCAGCCACGGGGGGCTGCTGGGGCACAGCACCCCAAACTCTGCCCTGCTCAGGCTCTGGGGGCAGAGTCTGGGGTGTCTGGGGAGGGATGGGGGTGCCTGTGGCAGAGTTTGGGTGTCTGGGGAGGGATGGGTGTTCCTGTGGCAGAGTTTGGGTGTCTGGGGAGGGATGGGGGTGCCTGTGGCAGAGTTTGGGGTGTCTGGAGAGGGATGGGTGTTCCTGTGGCAGAGTTTGGGGTGTCTGAGGAGGGATGGGGGTGCCTGTGGCAGAGTTTGGGTGTCTGGGGAGGGATGGGAGGGATGGGAGGGATGGGTGTTCCTGTGGCAGAGTTTGGGTGTCTGGGGAGGGATGGGTGTTCCTGTGGCAGAGTTTGGGGTGTCTGGGGAGAGATGGGGGTGCCTGTGGCAGAGTTTGGGGTGTCTGGGGAGGGATGGGTGTTCCTGTGGCAGAGTTTGGGGTGTCTGGGGAGGGATGGGTGTTCCTGTGGCAGAGTTTGGGTGTCTGGGGAGAGATGGGGGTGCCTGTGGCAGAGTTTGGGTGTCTGGGGAGGGATGGGGGTGCCTGTGGCAGAGTTTGGGGTGTCTGGGGAGGGATGGGTGTTCCTGTGGCAGAGTTTGGGGTCTCTGGGGAGAGATGGGGGTGCCTGTGGCAGAGTTTGGGTGTCTGGGGAGGGATGGGGGTGCCTGTGGCAGAGTTTGGGGTGTCTGGGGAGGGATGGGTGTTCCTGTGGCAGAGTTTGGGGTCTCTGGGGAGGGATAGGAGGGATGGGAGGGATGGGTGTTCCTGTGGCAGAGTTTGGGTGTCTGGGGAGGGATGGGGGTGCCTGTGGCAGAGTTTGGGTGTCTGGGGAGGGATGGGTGTTCCTGTGGCAGAGTTTGGGGTGTCTGGGGGAGGGTTGGGGGTGCCTGTGGCAGAGTTTGGGGTGTCTGGAGAGGGATGGGGGTGCCTGTGGCAGAGTTTGGGGTGTCTGGGGAGGGATGGGGGTGCCTGTGGCAGAGTTTGGGTGTCTGGGGAGGGATGGGGGTGCCTGTGGCAGAGTTTGGGGTGTCTGGGGAGGGATGGGGGTGCCTGTGGCAGAGTTTGGGTGTCTGGAGAGGGATGGGTGTTCCTGTGGCAGAGTTTGGGGTGTCTGGGGAGGGATGGGAGGGATGGGAGGGATGGGTGTTCCTGTGGCAGAGTTTGGGTGTCTGGGCAGGGATGGGTGTTCCTGTGGCAGAGTTTGGGTGTCTGGGGAGGGATGGGTGTTCCTGTGGTAGAGTTTGGGTGTCTGGAGAGGGATGGGTGTTCCTGTGGCAGAGTTTGGGTGTCTGGGGGAGGGATGGGGGTGCCTGTGGCAGAGTTTGGGGTGTCTGGGGAGGGATGGGGGTGCCTGTGGCAGAGTTTGGGTGTCTGGGGAGGGATGGGTGTTCCTGTGGCAGAGTTTGGGGTGTCTGGGGGAGGGTTGGGGGTGCCTGTGGCAGAGTTTGGGGTGTCTGGAGAGGGATGGGGGTGCCTGTGGCAGAGTTTGGGATGTCTGGGGGAGGGTTGGGGGTGCCTGTGGCAGAGTTTGGGGTGTCTGGAGAGGGATGGGGGTGCCTGTGGCAGAGTTTGGGGTGTCTGGGGAGGGATGGGGGTGCCTGTGGCAGAGTTTGGGGTGTCTGGGGAGGGATGGGTGTTCCTGTGGCAGAGTCTGGGGTGTCTGGGGAGGGATGGGTGTTCCTGTGGCAGAGTTTGGGGTGTCTGGGGAGGGATGGGTGTTCCTGTGGCAGAGTTTGGGGTCTCTGGGGAGGGATGGGGATGCCTGTGGCAGAGTTTGGGGTGTCTGGGGAGGGATGGGTGTTCCTGTGGCAGAGTTTGGGGTGTCTGGGGAGGGATCGGGGTGCCTGTGGCAGAGTTTGGGGTGTCTGGAGAGGGATGGGGCTGCACAAACCCAACCACCCCAGCTGTACCCTGGCTCGGGAGTGTCAATCCCCTGCACAGAGAGATTTGGGGTACCCTGTGCACCCTTCCTCAGCCCTTGCCCAAATGCCCCACACTCCTCTGAGCTGTGCAATGGGAAGCTTTCCTGCCCTTGCTGCCACTGGATCTGCAGCTTCCCAACCTGTGCATTTGTACTTAACTAAGCTCTTCTTGCAGTTTGCAGAGCCATGGAGGTTGGCTGCAGTGGTGAGCTGCACACTCCTTGGCTTGCAAGTCAGTCTTGGAGTCTTGGAGACATCCAGCCAAGAGCTCCAGCATCCTGGAATATGCCAGAGGACATGGCTTTGTCAAGCAGAGAAGCCCAGCTGGGATGAACCCCCTTCCTGGTGTCATTGCCTGACTGGGTTGGGTGTTTCCTCAGGGCCACACAGAGCTCAAACCTCCTGTCCACACTGCACAGGATATACAATAAATTTAGAAGGTTATTATCAGTCCTACAATATTCAGTATTTTCCAGCTCGTGGAGTCCCACAATGACTGTGAGCAGTGCTGCTTTCATCAAAAAGCTTTTGCATCCCCATTGGCACAGAAACAGGGCAGAGATGTGATCTCCAGAGCTCCTAAAGGCAGATGCAGAGGGAAACACTCTTGCAATCTTCTAATCCAGCCACGACCAGTCATGTATCCACCAGCATGTTCTCTGCTGGTTGCCCTGGGCCCTCTCCAGGGTTTCCCCTTATCCATCACACCTTCAGCTCAGCCTCCATCTCCTTCCCATCCTGGAGCCTCTCTCAGAATTTTCTCTCCACCCAGCCAAGCTGATATCCCAATTTTACAGCTCTCTCCACAGCTCCAACCACTCTGAGTTCTCTCCCTATTGGTGACAGGGTGGGGGAAGGTGGCACGTGGGAGGCAGAGGAAGAGAACAACAGAATGATGCTGGGCACATACAGGGTGAGGGCACATACAGGGTGAGGCCACCAACTGTCACAGGGACATCTGAGACCTATAGTTTGGATTCATTCTGGCTGGAGATGGGCATGTCTGACCATGTCCAGGGCAGTTAAAAACAAACCCCAACTCTACTGCCCACACCAGGAGGGACAAGCTACTGCATGGGTAGAAATCAAAGCATCAGCAAGGCTGGAAAAGCCTTCCAGGATCCTCGAGCCCAACCATTAACCCAGCACTGCCAGGGCCACCACTAGCCCATGTCCCCAAGAGCCACATCCACACTTCTTTGAACACCTCCAGGGATGGAAGGCACCACTGCCCTGCACAGCCTGTTCCAGTGCCTGAGCACCCTTTCCATGAAGGGATTTCCCCAATATCCAGCCTAAACCTCTGCTGGTACAACTTGAGGCCATTTCCTCCCCTCTTGTCCCTTGTTCCCTGAGAGCAGAGCCCAACTCCCCCTTGGCTCAACCCTCCTCAATGTTCACCAAAGTGCATAAAAAGGGGAGTAGCCTTTGCAGTGACCTAACACACATTTTTCTAAATCACAGAATCACAGAATGGATTGGGTTGGAAAAGACCTCTGAGATCATCAAGTCCAACCCTTGGTCCAACTCCAGTCCCTTTACCAGATCATGGCACTCAGTGCCACGGCCAAGCTCAGCTGAAAAACCTCCAGGGATGGGGAATCCACCCCCTCTCTGGGCAGCCCATTCCAATCCCTGAGCACTCTCTCTGCAAAGAATTTTTTTCTGCTCTCCAACTTCAATTTCCCCTGGCAGAGCTTGAGCCCATCGTGCCCCCTTGTCCTATTGCTGAGTGCCTGGAGAAGGGAAGGTACCTGTGAGAGGAGATGGCCTGAGGGTCCTGGGGACAGGCCTGATCTGAGCTGCCCCAGGGCTCCCTGCAGTGGGGGAGGACACTCTGTGTGTGTGTCCTTGGGAGAAGGAATGTCAGCTTGGATTTCATGGGGACAGAAAAATGAGTGCCTGACAAGGCCCAGAGCAGCTTTGTCACTGTCACACCTCCCTCCTGCCCATCACTGGCAGGATCAGGGGGCACAGGAGTTGCTCATGGCTTTGCAGCTCTTCCTGACCTTGCCTTGAACACTCAAGGCTTCCTCAATCCTGGGCTTTATTAACACCAGTGTAGCTGGAGAGGCAAAGGGAGAGATTCCTTCCCTTTCCTCAACACTCAGGACATATCTGGAGTACCTGATATGGGAGAGCTGCTGGTGAGCACTGATTGACCCACAGGAGGGTCACTGAGATGGCTGGAGCTGGAGCAGGGGGAGAAGTAGAGGTTGAGGGAGATCCCACAGCACCTTCCACAGGCTAAAAGAGGCTGGAGAAGGGACAGAGCCAGACTTGGGTATGCAAAGAACACCAGTGATGGGCACAGGGTGCCCAGAGAAGCTGTGGCTGCTCCATCCCTGGAAGTGTCCAAGACCAGGTTGGAGCAATCTGCTCTAGTGGAAGGTGTCCTTGCCCATGGCAGGCTTTAAGGTCCCTTCCAACACAAATCACTTGAGGATTCTGTGATTCTCTATTACTCTGTGATGGGAGACAGGAAAACTTGAAAGAGAACTACAGGCACAGGGTACCAAAAGTCTCTGCTGGAAACCAGGTGAAATGAGTCCTGTCATTGAAATCAGGTTTCCTGTTGTCACTTGTAAGGAAGATCTGCACCTTTCAAGTCTCAAAAAGCCTAAAGGATTCCCTTGTCATCACTAATTCCAAGAAAAAAAAAAACAACCACAAACCACTATTTTAACATGATAAAATGTGCCCCACCAGGCCAGGCTGAGTCTTTTGAACAGATTGTGACTGTGTGTATTTTCCTGCCTTACCTGCAGTGGGAAATCAGGATTTCCAAGGGCCTTTGTAAGGAGCACAAGGTGGATTACCAGACCTGTGTTCTTCGTTCAGGAATAATAGCCATTAAACTCCTTGTTGCTATGGGGCTGCAGTTTCCAGCAGCAACACCCATTAGGGGAGCGCTGGCTGCTGCAAGCACTTAATGAGGGAGCTGGGAAACAGCTCAGAGAAACCAGCTCCCTGCAGGCTCCTGAGGCTGTGTGGGAGAGGAGAGGGAGCCAGGGCTGGGCCAGCTGTGATCAGCACCAACGTGAGGTCATGGAGGCTTCACTGTCACTCCACAGGCTGAGGAAATGCCCTGCTGGACCAGCACAAGGGATTTGATCAGGGCTTTGGCACAGAATCCCAGCCTGAGTTGGTTGGGAAGGGACCTTAAAGCTCATCCAGTCCCACTCCCTGCTGTAGCAGGGACACCTTCCACTGTCCCAGGTTACTCCAATCCCTGTCCAGCCTGGCCTTGGACACTTCCAGGGATGGGGCAGCCACAGCTTCTCTGCCCAACCTGTGCCAGGCCTGCCCACCCTCACAGCCAAGAATTCCTTCCCAATATCCCATCTAACTCTCTGACAGTGGGAAGCCATTCCCTGTGTCCTGTCCCTCCATCCCTTGTCCCAAGTCCCTCTCCAGCTCTCCTGGAGCCCCTTTAGGCACTGGAAGGGGCTCTCAGGTATCCCTGGAGCCTTCTCTTCTCCAGGTGAGCCCCCCAGCTCTCCCAGCCTGGCTCCAGAGCAGAGGGGCTCCAGCTCTGGAGCAGGTCCATGCACCCAGTTCTCAGGAGCCAGTATGTGGTTTTCCAGTGTCAGAAACATGGGAGTGACTCCTGTGTGTTAATGACCTGTGGATAACCAGGGAGGTTGTGGAGGTGCACATTTGCTGTCTGGGTACAGTTGCAGGAGCAGAATACTCTGGTATCAATGTGTTGGCAAGTTGGAGAAGGAAAAATACATTTTCTGTAGATGCATTAAATTAATCATGTCTTGAAAGGAGTTTACTCTGGTCGGGGAGCAATAAAGCTTTGTGCTTCCTGAGGGACCAGGGGCTGGGAGACAAAAGCCAATAAGGAGCCTGGGGGGAAGGGACATCACCAGCCCCACTCCTGGGCAAGAGGAGCTCCAGACACGTGGGGAGGTGCAGCCAAGAATCCCCATCACCAGGGGCTGGGGATGGTGAGGCTGGTCCAGTGCCAATCCAGAGAATCACAGAATCATGGAATATCCTGAGCTGGAAAGGAACCACAAAGGTTGTTGAGTGCAAACCCTGCCCCTGCACAGACACCCCAACAATCCCACCCTGTGCCTCAGAGGGTCATCCAAACACTCCTGGAGCTCTGCCAGCCCCAGGGCTGTGCCCACTGCCCTGGGGAGCCTGGGCAGTGCCCACCACCCTCTGGGGGAAGGACCTTTTTCCAATAGGCACATCAGGGTCAGGCTCAGCAGAATCCAGGCCCAGCCAGGGAATGGGACTAGCAGACTCACAGGAAACCTCAGGCAAGGACTAAAGGTTCAGTCCTGAGCTTAAATGCTGCCCTTTGTGCCCAGAGGGAGGGCAGGTAGAGGAAAGCTCCAGAAGGGGCTGACCTGTGCCATTGGAGCTCTCAGAGTCGTGACAAATCCTGGTGGAACACAGTGCAGTACATCCCATCCTGTAGCAGGGAGCAGCATTCTCCATTACTATAGAGTGTATCAAAAAATAAGCAAAGAAATACATAAAAATTATATAAATCATATATTTAATAAACAATATGTATTAAAGAAATAATATATATTATTTTATATTGCTTCTTTTGGAGAAACCTTTGTTAACATGTCCCAGCTGTCTCCAATATGGAATATTTCCTCTGAGGCCTTTGACTCTTGCTTCCAGACCTCCTGAGCTGGGCAATGCCAGCAAAAGGCACCGCTGGCCACTCCCTCCGTTGCCATCCAGCCCACCCAGCTGGAAGCAATCCTGGGCAAGGACGGGCAGCCCTTTGGCACTCGGCTCTGCCTTTTGACTTTCCCAGTTCTCTTCAGGCACACAAAGGCAGCAGGAAAATGAACCAGCTGGTGAGGGACACAAAGGCTGACAATGGGCCTGGCAGGACACAAAGGACCCCCACGGGGACAGCAGAGTCCTGGCTGAGCTGTGCCATGTGGGGCTGGGGAAGGGGCACAACCCCCTCAGCCCAGGCTGGTTCAAAGGAGCACAGAGCAATTAGAGCTGCCAGTTGGCTTCCCTGCTGCAGCCCTTTGTCACTGCCAGAGGAGCGACAGCCCAGCACGGAGGTGACAGTGCAGCTGAGCCCTCTCCTGGACACGTCACTGCTCCCCAGAACCAGCGCCTGCTCCTCTCATCCAAGAGCCTGCCTTGGGCATTTGCTGACTGCTTCTTTCTCTTTACCTGCTCATACACCTGCACCCGATTTATCTGCTCAGACTGTTCCATTTGAGGTGCTTTTTCTCCCAGTCCAGGAGCCAACACACCTGTGTGGGGTGATGGCCCCTGATAAGGCCTGATGGGTTGAGGGAGATGTCTCAGCCCCCTGCAGGGATGCTCCTGGCCGAGGACAAAGGCTGTCAAACTGGTAAGATTAACAAAGGATGAAGCGTTAAGAAATAGCACAGCCTTCCTTTGCAATATCTTCTATAACTACTCTAGGAGCCACCTCCCCTCAAGCATCTGCATCACCATCACCCCCCTAATAGATTGAATTTTAGCCACACAAAACCACATGAAAGAAAAAAAAAGGTATAAAAAGTGTGTGGAGTTTAAACTCTGGGGAGAGGGGGAAATGCCACGACTCTGTGAGGGGAACTGCTGCAGCTTGTCCTGCCTCCTCCTACCTCCTGGAACAATGTAGGGGTGAGAAGACCATGTGCTTTCTGATTTTCTACACTACTTTCTTTACTTTCTTACAAAGCTTATTCCTTTATACATTCTACCTTACATCTTATGCTAACAGCTACTTTGATTCTTGCTTTATAAGCATCTTGTTTCCTGACTGTTTTGCTGCCTTAATACTAAGTACAGTAACTTGCTTCACACTTTGCTACTTTATATTTGTTATTGCTTTTTGCTATTCTTACTTTATAAGACCAGCTCTGTTTTGCAGCTACAGGAACTTGCTTGACTTTCAATGTGCAGTTTCTTTTTCAACATGTGTGTTGATAAGAAGCAGTTCTGTTCTTTCTTTTTGTTTTGTGTTACAGAGAGAGTGGTGTGCAAGATATTTTACTGTCCTGTGTTGCTGAGAGAGTGTCTGGATAAGTGTTTTAGGTGGCTGTGGTTTTAGTAGTTCTTTGTTGCTGGTTTCTGTCTGTTGTGAAAATGGGATAAGTTGCTGTGTTGTAACTTGAGTTTAGTGTGTTTGTCTCTGTAGAATGTGTTTTGTGCTGGTTTCTTTGGGGGTTTTTTATTATCAATTAAATACAACCTTGCAGCTGAACGTTCTCATGGGCAAAGCAGAACCCACAATAACTGTCACATATTTGTATTAATAAATGTGATTTTGGGAGCGGTTGTGGGCAAAGTTCTTTTCTGGCTTAAGTGTGGCTTCATATTAGAAGTCAGAAACCCTTCCAACCTGTGGGATGTCCGTTAAGTCAACAGACAGTGTTGGGGACATGAGGCTCTGATTGTCTAGAAGTGCTTATTGCTAATAGTTTCTCCCTGGCTTAAGTGTGCTCCTCATATGTTGTGAGATTGCTTGCAAAAAGTAAATTTCTGAGCAATCCAAACTGCTTCAGCTCCGTGAGAATCACGCTGATACTTCAGCCTGCAAGGACACACTCCTGCTGTTTGTCCGGTAGGCAACGGTCACTCCTTGCAAGTGTTTTCATGAGAACGTCTCAACTGCCTTCCTGATCTCCAGACATGGCCCTCAAAACATCAGGATGAGATAATACAAACACTGGACTTGTGAGAGATGGGCTTTTAACCAATTAGAAGTTCTAGGGTGTTGGGGTGAGACCTTTTTAGCCAATAAGATGCACCTCTAACCCCGTATAAACCGTGTGCTGTGTGAAATAAAAGGTCTTCACTATCAACTTCATAAGCTGATTGGTGAAGTCCTTTCTCTCTGCGAAAGTTTGTTTACTTTACTCATAGGGGAGTCAAAAATCTTTCCAGCCTGTGTTCTGTCCAGAGTCCAGCAGGCAGTGCTGGGTTCACAAGGCTTTGATTACTCCAAGAATGCTTCTAGCTAATAACTTTTATTAATACAGTTAAGACTAGAAATCTTTGTATTTCTGTCTCCCTCCTCCCTTTAACGTGACACACCTGTGAGCACAAAAACCTCACCTCAGTTCCCTCCAGCCAGCAAAACCAAACCCTCACGTGTTCCCTGCACAGGGCTCTGCCCTGAGCCAGTGGCTGGGCAGCAGCTGGCACCTCCCAGGTGCATGGTTTGCTCCTACCTGTAGCAGGAAAGTGGCAGGAATACCCTTGGAGATGTTGAAGAACAGAGCTGGGGAAAAGCTCCTCCTTATGTACATGTGATCATGGAATCCCACAATAATTTGAGTTGGAAGGGACCTGAAAGATCATCTTGTTTCAACCCCCTGCCATGGTTGTGGTGATGAGTTAGCCTTGGATGACAGCGGAACTCCCACCCAGGTGCCCAGCCCCTCACCAGGAAAAGGGGGAAAAAATGGGGGGGGGGGGGAAGGAGCGAAAAGCTCCTGGGTTGAGATAAGATGGGGGAGTCACAATTATTGTCACAGACTAAAGCAGACACAATTTGGGGGAAAGTAACTGCATTTATTACCAATTAAAATCTAATATTAAAACTTGGGCAGCAGAAAACAAAAAACCAAACGTTAAACCAACACCTTCCCTCCTCACTCCTCCCTCACACTCTACTGTGGCCCTTCATCCCAGACTCCACCACCCACCCCACAAAGGGCGCAGCAGCCAAAGCTCAGCACAAAGTGGTTTCTCTCTGCTGCTCCTTCCTCCTCCTCTTTCTGGTGCTCCTGGGGGAACCCCCCAACTGCAGTCCCTCAGGAAAACCTCCTCCAGTGTGGTCCCTCATGGCCTGTTGTCCTCAGGAATATCTGTTTGCCCTGGAGAGGTTCCCCATGGGTTGCTGTGTGAATATGTGCCCCAGCAGAATCCCTTCCACAGGCTGCAGGGAACATCCACCCTGCTCTGAGTCCTCCTCAGGCTGTAGGGAACATCCACCCTGCTCTGAATCCTCCTCAGGCTGCAGGGAACATCCACCCTGCTCTGAATCCTCCTCGGGCTGCAGGGAACATCCACCCTGCTCTGAGTCCTCCTTGGGCTGCAGGGAACATCCACCCTGCTCTGAGTCCTCTTTGGGCTGCAGGGAACATCCACCCTGTTCTGAGTCCTCTTTGGGCTGCAGGGAACATCCACCCTGCTCTGAGTCCTCTTTGGGCTGCAGAGAATCACAGAATCATAGAATCGATTGGGTTGGAAAAGACCTCCAAGATCATCGAGTCCAACCCTTGGTCCAACTCCAGTCCCTTTACCAGATCATGGCACTCAGTGCCACGGCCAAGCTCAGCTTAAAAATCTCTAGAGATGGGGAATCCACCCCCTCTCTGGGCAGCCCATTCCAATCCCTGAGCACTCTCTCTGCAAAGAATTTTTTTCTGCTCTCCAACTTCAATTTCCCCTGGCAGAGCTTGAGCCCATCGTGCCCCCTTGTCCTATTGCTGAGTGCCTGGGAGAAGAGACCAACCCCCACCTGGCCAGAACTTCCCTTCAGGCAGTTCTAGACAGTGCTGAGGTCACCTCTGAGCCTCCTCTTCTCCAGGCTGAACACCCCCAGCTCCCTCAGCCTCTCCCCACAGCACTTGTGCTCCAGTCCCTTCTCCAGCCTCGTTGCTCTTCTCTGGACTCGCTCCAGCCCCTCAATATCCTTTCTGAACTGAGGGGCCCAGAACTGAACACAACACTCAAGGTGTGGCCTCCCCAAGGCAGAGTCCAGGGGAAGGGTCACTGCCCTGGGCCTGCTGGTCACGCTATTTTTGATCCAGGACAGGATCCCATTGGCCTTCTTGGCCACCTGGGCACACTGTTGGCTCCTGTTGAGCTTCCTGTCCCTCAGTCCCCCCAGGTCCCTCTGCCTGGCTGCTCTCCAGCCACTCTGTGCCCAGCCTGGAGCACTGCAGGGGGTTGTTGTGGCCAAAGTACAGGACCTGCACTTGGCCTTATTGAACTTCATCCCACTGGAATCAGCCCATCTCTCAAGTCTCTCCAGATCCCTCTGCAGAGCCCTCCTGCCTTCCAGCAGGTCGACACTCCCTCCCAACTTGGTGTCATCAGCAAATTTGCTGATGATGGACTCAATCCCCTCATCTAAATCATCAATAAAGATGTTAAACAGGACTGGACCCAACACAGACCCCTGGGGAACACCACTGGCAGCGCAACAAGTTGAAGAAAGGCAAGAAGCTGTAGGTGCTGCCAAGCTTGGGGCTGCCTCTCTGCCAGCACAGGTGGCACCGGGACCCGCTCCTGCTTTTGAACATCCACCCTGCTCTGAGTCCTCCTCGGGCTGCAGGGAACATCCACCCTGCTCTGAGTCCTCCTCCGGCTGCAGGGAACATCCACCCTGCTCTGAGTCCTCCTCGGGCTGCAGGGAACATCCACCCTGCTCTGAGTCCTCCTCCGGCTGCAGGGAACATCCACCCTGCTCTGAGCCCTCTTCGGGCTGCAGGGAACATCCACCCTGCTCTGAGTCCTCCTCAGGCTGCAGGGAACATCCACCCTGCTCTGAGCCCTCCTCCGGCTGCAGGGAACATCCACCCTGCTCTGAGTCCTCCTCAGGCTGCAGGGAACATCCACCCTGCTCTGAGCCCTCTTCGGGCTGCAGGGAACATCCACCCTGCTCTGAGTCCTCCTTGGGCTGCAGGGAACATCCACCCTGCTCTGAGCCCTCCTCGGGCTGCAGGGAACATCCACCCTGCTCTGAGCCCTCCTCGGGCTGCAGGGAACGTGCATGGAGCTCCTCCTGCTCCACCTCTGACCTCGCTATTCCTCTTGGTACTCACTTTCTTCCTTCCTCCTCCTTTCATCTGGCACTTTCTGCCCTTCTTAAATGTTTTCACAGAGGCATCAGCAGTTTCGCAGGTGGGCTCAGCTTGGCCACGGAGCTGAGCGGGACCACCCCCCTGAGACCACACCCACAACCCCAACACCAAATCCTTCCCGGGAGAGCCCACCCAGTATGGCCAATATCCCCCAAATTGAGCGAAGGAAATGGGATGGGGAAGCAGCTCAGGAAGAGGGAGAAGGAGTTTCTGGAAGCAGGAGGTGCCAGGGGTGCCCACAGGAAGCTGTGGAGGGGAAGGGGCTGTGTGGGGTGGGATTTCTCATGCTGCTGATCTGCAGTGTCTCTGCATTAGCCTCATTAGTGCCAATGACAAAGGTGGATTCTGGACAGGGGTACACAACTAATTCAGCTGGACATCCTGGCTCTCTGCTCCAGGACCCCCTGCCCCAGGCGAAGAGCCTGGGAGTGCTGAAGTCCTTGGCTGGCTTCAAATGAGCTGGAAATGGAGAGGGATACAGCCAGACTGCAGCAGCTCAGGAGCTGTGCAGGTCTTTGTGTTGATCTGCAACTGAGAGGACAGAGAAGCCTAAAAGCCCTCAGATAACTGTCTGGTTTGGTCATTCCCTATCCCAGTGACTCCTGGGTGCTTCCAGGTAAAGGCTGTTCCAGGGAAGGCTTATGAGGAGGGCACTTGGTGTGCCACTTTCAGCTGGAGACTGAGGGGAGACCTCATTGCAGGTCCAACTTCCTTGGGAGGGGCAGAGGAGGGGCAGGCACTGAGCTCTGCCCTGTGGGGACCAGGGACAGCACCCAGGGAATGGCTGGAGCTGTGTCAGGGCAGGGTCAGGTTGGATCTTAGCAAAAGGTTCTTGCCCCAGAGGGTGGTGGGCACTGACCAGGCTCCCCCCAGGGCAGTGGGCACAGCCCCGAGGCTGCCAGAGCTCCAGGAGTGTTTGGATGATGCTCCAAGGGACAGGGTGTGACTCTTGGGGCTGGTCCTGTGCAGGGCTGAGGGTTGGACTGGATGATCCTTGTAGGTCCCTTCCAGCTTCGCACAGTCTGATTCTGTGTTCCTGTGGTGGATTGAGCTGGGCAGCCCGAGGCTGTGCCACTCTGCTGCAGCTGCTGCTGTGTTATGGAACACAAAACCCTCTGTGTGCCCGTCCCTGCTGTGCAGAACCCCTTGGACGGGGCAGTGGGGAGGAGAACTGCCCTGTTCCTGCCCGGCTGTGGCTCCCTGGGACAGAGGGATGCTCCGAGGGAGCAGCCAGGGGGGAGAGGCTGCCCTGGAAACCACAACATCATCTCACCCCTCTTCTGCCCCATCCTGAGCTTTCTCTGGCCCTGAGCCACTGCAAGGCCCTTCAGCTGCAAGGAGGGGGTTGAGAAATATTAGTTGCTTGGCTTAATAACTAAGTTTTAAATAATAATAAGTCACTTAGAGTGATAATGTTGTATGATTTGCCCTGCTGGCTGCTTGGCTTTCCTTGCCCAGCATGAGTGGCTGGCTCTGCTGCAGCCTTAGGTCACAAGCTCTGACCCTTCACCCAGATGTGCTTTTGGCTGGAATACAGTTCATTTTCTCCGTAATTTTCCCAGTAGCTGGGACAGGCTGTGTCTTGGATGCAGCATGAGAATAATGCTGATAACACACTGGTGGAGTTTTAGTGCTTGCTGAGGAGTGCTTACCCTAAATCAGGATGTTTGGGTTTCCCTTGCTCTGCCGGCACAGAGCAGGAGACAAGGAGGCTGCAGCTGTCAGGGGAAGCCAATGGCCTGTCTGTGTGGAGAGACAGAGGGAATCCAATAAGGTGTTGGAAGACCCCAGATCAGGTCTCCATTGGACCAAGAGGCACATGCAGGGCATGTGAAGAGCACGTGCCCCAACTGTGAGGGCAGAAAAGTCCAGGGATAATTTTGTTTGGGTCCCTGTCTGAAGGCACCAGGTCAAGTTGTTCTTATTTCTAGAGCACTCAAATATTAATTGTTTTTCCTGCAATAGGATATCTGAGACATTCCTGCAGGAAATGGAGGGTGAAGAAATTTCTTTAACAGTTTGGTGACCCAGGTGGGATCCCAGACCACCACCATGGGATCCTTTCACCTGCAAACATTCATTGCCTGCAGTGTGTGAGCTCCCCTGGGGCCTCTGGAGTGGGAGGCACTGAAGGGGGAATGCTGAAATTCCATGATCAGCTGGGGGAAAATACTTCAGTGTGTTTGAGTCCTTCTCCATCCTGGGGTGGGGCTGAGTCCCTCTCCTGCTGCAGTTTGCTTCCCAAAGCACAGCCTGATCAGCACGAGGCACACATGGAATAGGGTTCAAATCCCTCTTAGTACCTGAAAATGATGGGAAAGAGAAACAGCACAAATAAGGGGATGCCCTTGACTGAGGGACTACAGAAAGGGAGAAGAATCTTTGGCACAGGAAGTCTGTCAAAAAACACACAGATATTTCCTGTGAGAGGATTGGCCATTTATAACTAGAGATGGAGCCCTGGCAGAGCAGCTGCCACCACAAGGGGCCTTTGACCAGCACAGACTCACCTTTCCACAACATCAACTAAAGGGTGTGTTTCCAGGACAAATGGATTTGATGGGTTTTATGGCATAATTGGGCACAGGACCACCACAAAGAACGTTGATAGCAGCGACAGAAGGAAATGGGAGTTCCCAGAAATGAGCAACAAAACCATGAGGAACTTGATCTCCTCTAATTAATGAGGAGGAGGTGGACTGCACCCCTGCCCACTAAATCTGGGCACAGTCCAGGGGCAGAGGCTGTACAGGCTCCACTGGAGTATTTCGAGCCACTACTGGAGATACTGGAATGAAGGGATGGTACTGGGGAAAATACCCTTATCTGGGAAGATCTGAAGAAAGCAATTGGATGGCAGGAGCCCTGAGTGCACAATCCCCCTGGATCTGGTGCATAACTGGGGGCCTGGCCATGCCCTGCTCTTGAAGGAGCATTCATAAAGTACTGTCCATGCTATGGCAGTCCATGGGGAACATTCCCAGCTCAAAGGGTGTTGTGGATACCCACCCCCCACCCACCCAGCTCCCCATTTCCCACTCTGCTGTACTGCAGCAGCCAGGAAATCACCAGCAATCCTCCCTTGGGCTGTAGCCATGGCCAGATGCTGCACTGCTTGCAGAGGGTGAGGCCTGGCCGATTAATCTGCACTCAGAGAGGCTGCTGGATTAGGGCTTCAGCTGCTCTTAACATCTGCAGCTGCAGGACAGCCCCAAATTCAGCTGGAAGCTGGAGGGGAGCACCAAGGCTGGTAAGAGCTCTTTTGGGGGGTTGATCATTGAGTTGCCTCTGTCAGGTAGCAAGATGAGGGAGGTTTTATGGGAAAGGTGGTGGTAGTGCCATTGTCTTGGCACTCAGTTCCCTGGTGGTGTCTGTGAGTCCCACGGGTAAGGGGGGTGTTGATGGCAAGGTGGTGAAGCCCTGGAGGGGGCTGGAAGGGCCCTGTGGCACAAGGAAAAGATGCCATCCCTGAAGGTCTGGAAGGTCCAGCTCCTTGCATTTGGAGGTGAGGATGGCCGTGGGAACTGGGGAGTCCCAGAGTCTGGGGGTAAATCTGAGGTGCTGCCAAACCAGAAGAAGAGAGGGGGGAGGTGTTACTGAGAACTTCCCTGGTGTGGTTTCTGTGCTTTGTCTCACCTGAATCATGAAGGATCACGGAATGCTTTGGGTTAGAAAGGACCTTAAAGACCATCTCGTTCTAACCCCATCTCCCTATCCCAAACCAGTCCCATCCTGCTGATTTGCTTCCCTGAGCTGAGCTTTGTCACCCTGGGCTTCCCTCCTTCCTCTGACTCTGTTTTTTTCCTGCACTGACTGTTTTTAACTTCTCATCACCAGGGTTTATGAGCCTTTTATTTGTGCAGACAGGCAGCACAGGGGATGAGAAGAGAGTCCTGAGCAGCCATGGAAGGGTTACAGCTGCGGGTAAGGCTCCACTCGCGCAGATCGCAACCTCCACCATCCCTCACAGCGTCCTGCAGCTAAAGGCAAAGAAATCCCGGCTCTGCCTGGTGAGCCGGTTAGCTGGGAATGACTCCCCTGTCTGTCACTGCGGGGGAACTCCAGGAGGCTGCTCGGGATTAAGCGCAGAGGGTGCCTGAGCTCGCGGTTTATCTCCCACCTCCCCTTGCCCGGGCAGAGCCCAACGTGCCCCCGCCGGGGCTCTGGGCACTCGCAGGGACTGGCCCCTCTGCCGCTTAATCGCCTCGTGTTCAGATGTCAGGAGGAGATGAAAGGGCTATAAATAGGCGGTGAAGCCCTCCTGCTTTCAGCTGGGATTCACACACATGGCACAGAGGCATTAGCGAGAATTAACATCCAATCTCTCAGGCACTTTCCTGAGCGCAAACGCCATTCGGCCCCTGCCACTTAATCTCCCTGCCCAGGGCAGACCCGCAGCACCCTGGGGAGGGTCCGCCTGGCTCCGATGGCCGGGGAGAGCCGGAGCAGGACCTTGGGGGAGCCCGGACCGAGCCCTTCGGCCGCCGGGACCGAGCAGCGCCTGCAGTGACCCGCGGGGACAGTGAGGGCATGGTGGGACCCCCCGGGCCCCCTCCCCGGGCCCGGGTGGGCTCGCTGTGTCCCGCACACCCCGGGCCGTGGGACAGCAGCCTTGGGGACTGAGACGCTCCTGCTGCCGGTACGTGAAGGGACCTCCTGCTACCCCCTGAGCTGTGCCCGGACCGAGCGAGGGGCTGCGGCAGCGCAGGGGCCAGGGCAGCGCATGGGTGGGCATGGGAATCCCAAAGCCTTCACCCCCGTCCTCATTTTTCAAAACTCAGGGGAAAAAATGTATCACGCTGCTAACCCATCCCCCTGGGGAGCGTGGTCTGGTTCCTGCATGTGTTTGCATTTATTTGCATGTGTTTGCGGGCTCGCCGCCCCCTCCCCTGCCTGGCACCCCCTCCCCTGCCAGGCTGTGCCTGCGTGAGCAGGGACGGGCACTGAGTGAAGGAAAAGCAACCGAGAGGGAGGTGAGACCAGCCCGGCCCTGCAGTGGGAGGTGCAGCGAGTCTGTTTATAGGGATCGGCCCATCTGCTTCCCTGACAGTCTCCCAGGCACAGGGAAACAGGGGTGTTTTTCCTGAAAGGTAGTTTAGAGGGTAGGATGTCTCCTCAGGGGAAAGAATATTTGGATATCTGGTGTCCCGTCAATAAAGGAGAGGTCCATGTCTCTAGTCTGTGACATTGCCAGGGTTTTTTTGCATTCTCACTAAATTGTAGGGAAGAGAATGGAAAAAAGCCATTCAGGGCACTCATGGTCCACAAGAGGTAAAGGGGAGTTTGGACTGAAGGATGTTTGGACTAAAGGATGAGCTCAGTGTTGGTGTCTTTGGCTCCTCAGTTAGTGATCCCGGGAGTCTGGAGCCCATGAGATGAGGAATGTATCAGAAAATCTGTTTCCTTTGACTCTGCTCTCAGGGACCCAGAAATCAAGATTTCTCAGAGAAGCAAGGGAAGAGGCAGAAAATCAGTCAAAGGAAACTGGTGGGAGAATCACGTTATTGAGATGGGACTGAACCCAAGAAAGTCACCTCATAACCACTCCAGGGAAAAGGGGGCCCTATCCCACTGTTTGCTGCAGGACAACAGCTCTAGGTGACATCCTCCAGCCTACACTGAACCCTGCCAGGCTGGGGGATTAAGGAGATCTCAACACACAGGCTCCTCCTGGGCTGTTGTGATCTCCTGCCTCCTGAGGCACTGCAGGAAGTTGGTACATCCAAATGAAAATGGGTTTGGTGTTACAACAGCATTGTCCTGTTTGGAGACACATCACAGGCTGGATGTTGGACCTCCTGTGCTCTGTCGGGCTCGGGTGTGGGTGGGCTGCAGGTACCTGTATGGTCTTAACCTACCCTTGAAGTTTTATTTTTTTATGGAAGAACCTGGTGTAAGATGCCTTCAGAAATGTATGTGGGAGTGTCTGAAGGGCTGTAGGGCTTCAGGAAGAATTGTGATAATTCCTGTTATTGTGCAGGAAGTAGAACTCAAACCTAAAGTTTCAGCAGGAGCTGGAAATCCCAGCTGGACCCTTACTGAGCTCCAGGAGCCATGTGGGAGTCTGGAAGTGGCCCTGCAGGTTCCCTGGTTGGGAGTGACGAGGCTCAGCTGATTTGCAGGAGCTTTTGCCTGAACTCTCCCTTATCTCAAAAAAAAAAGGGAAAAGGGCCATGTGGAAATCTAAAGGGAATATTTCAATCTGTCTATCCTACAAGTGAGTCCAGACAACCTGAAACAGCTTTGGAATGTGGACCATATTGGATGCAAATGGCAGCCCATATGTTTTCTAACATTAATTGCCAAACTTTCAAAAGCACCCTCCTGACCTCCTGCAGGCAGTGAAGGAGCACAGCTCAGGCTCAGGCACCTCCTCGTTTGTCGTCTGTTCACTGCTTTTCTTCAGCACTGATCTGGTTCTATCCCCAACCTGGATGGTCTCCAGTGTTGTGAGAGCTGCACACACTCAAAATATCCACCAGTTTCCCAAAACATGGCATCTGTAAATGCCAAGCTTACAGATGGTGTGTGATATGATGGGATTTACAGGCACAACATAGAAGAGTAAGGGCAGCAAATGGGCAAGAATTCCATCATTCATCTAGAAAAGCTGGATCTGCTCAGATGATCTGGCTGGTGGTTGCCATGAACAGATGCTGACTCTGGAAAAAGAGTGGCTGGAAAGATATCCAGGAATAAGTCATGATGAGTGAGAAGGGAGGAACTGAGAGCCATAACTGAGAATCCTGCCAGGCTGACGAGGCTCAGCTGCAGAGAGGGGGGAAGGCAGAAGGAGTGGCTGGTGCTCTTCTACAAGAACTCTGCTGGTTTAAAGGTAAACTGGCAGGAGAAAAGAACCTGACTCAAGGGAGATTACAAGTCTGATTTACTGAAAAGATTACAATAAATACTGTGAGACAGAGAAAAGAAAAGAGTTTTTAACCCACAAACCCCAGATGTATAAGCAGCCCCCTGGGGATGAACAGAATGGTGTTCATCAGCCCCTGTGCTGAGCCCCACATGGGCCCCTGAGTGCAAAGTAAAAGGAAAGGAAAACCTGTTGGTGAGGATGATGTTGCAGTCCTGTTGAGGTTCTGCTTCTCCTCTGGATCCAATGAGTGGTAGCAGGATCCCAAACCCCAAGTTTATATGTGCTCAGGTTCAGGTGGGAATGCCCAGTTCCTCCCCCAGGGCAAGGAGTTTCACAATGGGTGATTTACTCTGCAAGTCATGGGATATTTGGGGAATCTTTGATGGTCTAGGTCCTTCCAGCTGCCAATTGTGCCAGTTCCTACTGGCCCATGAGCAAACATGACCCCTCAGGTGGGTGTGAAGGTGCTGAGGCCTCCCCAGAAGTGTGAAAGCAAAGAAACACTCCCCTGTCTCCCAGGGCTCTTTAACACCCAGTTTGTAGCCTGAGGGGTCAGGTATGCCCTGGGCAGCTGCTGCAAATGATCCATCATGACACAGAGGGTGTAGGATACACAGTTTTGGTTACACCCACACAGTGATAAACTGGTCCCAGCCACTGTGACAAGGAGCAGAACCAGCAAGGTAAGGCTTGCAAACCTCACTGAAAGACAGGAAATCATCTCTGGTTCCAGTTATCCCAACATGGGCTGGTATACCCAGCTCTGGTGCAGCAATAGGGTTGAAACTATCTCAGAATCCCAGGCTGGTTTGGGTTGGAAGGGACCTTAAAACTCCTCTCGTTCAGCTCCTGCCATGGGCAGGGACACCTTCCACTGGACCAGGTAGCTCAGATCAGCCCATGTCCCTGCAGTAGCTTTACTCCCTCGTGCCTTGTGCCTCTCCCACCAGCTGAAATGCATGACAGGTGTTTTCTGTCTCTCTGACTCCTCTTCTGCCCCCAGAATGCTCCCAGGAGCCGCAGCTTCCTCAAACTCACTGCCATGGAGGTGAAGTGGATCCATGTGTTGGTCGTCTTCCTCTTCCTGCTCTCTGTGGCCATGACAGGCTGCTTCCTGTGGCAGTACAGCCTCCCCAAGGTGGAGCCCAGTGAGTACTCAAGTTTAGCCTTGGTCATGGTTTGGCACAGAATTCTGGGACATTAATAAATGCCTTTCTCCCCGTTTTTCCTGAAAGAACATTTCCCCAAACACACAAATTTCCCCAGACAGCACATAATTTTCTTCCTCCTTGCTGGTGCAAGGACACCAAGGAGATGAATGCTGGGTTGATGGAGGCCCACATAACTCTGCTGGTGTCCAGAGAAGCCCCACTACTTCTGGCACTACCAATTAACTGATAAACCAAGCAGGTACTTTATTTCAGATTATCTTTTTCCTCAGTATCCTGTTGTGAGGTCACTCCAGTTTAGAACAGGGTTTGTTTCACATGTTGCCATGTGCTTCAGTTTGCAGCTTTGGTTCCTTTCCTGTTCACCAAACCTTGGAATAAGCCAAAGCCCCTGGTCCACACTTGAATTCACAGAATTGTAGAATTGGTTTGGCTTGGAAGGGGCCCTAAAGATCATCTTGTCCCATCTCCCCATCCATGGGCAGGGACACCTTCCACTATCCCAGGTTGCTCCAAGCCCTGTCCAACTTGGCCTTGGGCACTTCCAGGGTTGGGGCAGCCACAGCTTCTCTGCCCAACCTGTGCCAGGGCCTGCCCACCTTCACAGGGAAGAATTTCTTCCCAATACCCCATCTATCCCTGCCCTCTGACAGTGGGAAGCCATTCCCTGTGTCCTGTCCCTCCATCCCTTGTCCCAAGTCCCTCCCCAGCTCTCCTGGAGCTTCTTTAGGCACTGGAAGGGGCTCTCAGGTGTCCCTGGAGCCTTCTCTTCTCCAGGTGAGCCCTCCCAGCTCTCCCAGCCTGGCTCCATGGCCAAGGGGCTCCAGCCCTTGGAGCATCTCCGTGACCTCCTCTGTCAGTTATAGAAAACTCAGATGATGGATTGAAGGCACTGTGTGTGCAAGGATGAAACAAGCACAGTGTCAGTGGGTCAGGGGCTTAAGTATCTGAAAGATGACATAAAATTCATGGTGAAGGTGCCAGAGCTACTTCACACACCATGGTCTGGAAAGATTTCTGACCCTACATTTTTATCACAGAGTGCCAGGCTGCCTGTGGCTCTGTGTGTCCATCCCACCCATCTCCAAGCTTTCCCAGTGCCATTCCTCCTCCCATCTCTGTCTCTGATGCTTCATGTTCACTTGCTAAGCAGGAACACAGAGCAGCATTTTGTTTGCAGCTCACAGAGCAGAGGAGTTGTGTTTATGAACACCTTGGGGGAAGCTGGGAAAATAGTGCCTCTGAGTAAGAGTTCCCACCTCTCCCTGAGTTTCAAGATTTTTGCTCACTGCAAGATTTCAGCTGTGCCTGTGGCATAGGCAGGATGCAGCTAATTTGGGACACAACAACCACTGTAGGTGTGCAGCCTGTCAGCTGCTGTGACAGTGCTGGAGCCCAGGGGACATGCACAGGCCACTTCTACCCCCATTCCTGAGCTTACAACACTGTTCTCTTGAACCTCAACTCAGACTTTCCTCCAGACACAGGCAGGGCACTTCCCTGGGGGATAAACCCACCATCAGGGTCCCTGCAGAGTATTCTGTAGTCCCACTTGTTTACTTTTGCAGGCTGCAGAGTCATTTGAAGTCCATCCCATGTCCAACCCATGTCCATCCTGTGTCAACCCCATGTCCATCCTGTGTCAATCCCATGTCCATCCCGCGTCAATCCCATGTCCATCCCACGTCAATCCCATGTCCATCCCACGTTGGAATAAGCAATAACAGAGCCCTGTTTTATGTAAGGCAGAACAATTCAGGATTGTCCTTCAGCTTGGGACAGCACTGGAAAGCTCATGGTGACTGGTGGCCGAGGTCAAGCCTTGTCAGTGTGTCTGTTGAAGTCCCCTGTGCCACCTCTGCAATGTTTTCCAGGCCCCTCTGTGATGGAAGTGAGATCAGAAGCTGTGCAGATGTGTCCCCGCTACCCTGAACCGGTGCCGCTGGATCACCCCATCCCCATCCTGAAGGACGCCTTGGAGAAGGTCTGTGGGGGGAAGGGAACAGGGGGAGACACAGCCCAGGGCTGCTTCTCTGCAGAGGTCCAGGGGGAAGGTGGATTTTGCCCTTGAGCACCTCTGGGGAGGAGGTGGAGAAACGAGGAGGTGGAGAACATTTGAGTCCATAAACGGGTGTACGAAACTCCTTCAGTGAACACTCAGGACAGGTTAATGAGCAGTTCTCTTGCCAAAAGGGTAAGAGATGGAGAAACATGATCACCTGCCCATTGGAATGTCTGGTGAGCTTTTATCAGCACAAAATGATGACTCCTGGCATCTTAGGCAGCCCTTATGTCCTGGGAAGTAGTTGACTGGTGTAACTGCTTGCTATTCGTCAGTGACTGCCAGTTCCTTCTTGTCTTGCTTTGGTGGCTTTGCCCATGTCACAGATTAAAAATTGCAAAGATGCTTGTAGATAACTTCAAGGGAGGGAGAGGAGGGGAAGAGAAAGAGGAAGGGGAAGGGAAAGAGGAATAAGACCTGCACCTGAATGAAAGGGTTGTGTTACACTGTCAGGATACCCTTGGTGTGATAAACTGTCTCTGACAATTCTGCCCTGACTGAAGTTCTTACAGGCTGTGTTTGCACTCAGGAAGCACTGCAGCACTGCTTTGGCTGTCTGGCCATTGGGACAGCTGTGCCCTGACAGGACACTCCTGCTTTTGGAGACCCCTATCCCATTCCTCTTATTTGGCTCTTGCTCATGAGCAGCAGGAAATCAGCACTGAATACAACATTCATGATGCAAGTGAATCAGGGCTTGGTGCAGTGAAAAAATGGGGTTCCTCTTTTATGTTGTGCCAATCTTTAATAAGCCCTCCCACCTGATTTACCTCGAGGCACTGAGCAAATGCTTTCCCAGGAGCACCTACCAGGGCCCCAGGTTTGTTCCTGGGAGCCCAGAACACTCTCTCAGCCCATCTGTGCGTGTGTGCTCGGGGCTGTTCTGCACACACAGCTCCTGATCTGCACGGAATTTCAATTCCCTTCTCTTCACATCCACTGCTATGAAAGCTCTGCCTGTCTCTGGGGTTGCTGAGGAGGATTTTCTTATTCAATTAGGATTAGTCAGAGAGGTGAGGGATGTGCAGAACATTGAGTGTCCATCACAGAGTCATCCAACTTCCCTTCTTTGCACTCCTGGGAAATGAAGTATCCAAGCACTTCTTTGAAGAGGTTGATGAAAACATTCCCATTTTGCAGCTGGAATAAGGCACAGAGAACCTCCACACCATGCACGGAAGATGTGGGTATTTGAAGGGGGCTTAGGAATGAGCACCTCAAAAGTGTGTCTTCAGAAGCCCTCAGGGTCTGCCTAAGCCTGTGGACACTCAAACACACCCCCAAGGTCTCTTAGCACCTGAGGCAAGTTACCACCTTCTGCCAGCCCAGCACCTGGAACTGGGATCCTGGACACTGCCAGATACCTTTATATGCAGCCAGGGAGGACCTTTTCCTAGTCCACAGCAGACTGAAACAGGAGAGTGACATCCACTCCTGCAGAAGGATTAAGGAAACTTTTCTAAGAGCAGATATTTTGCTTAGCAGAAAGGTCCTCAGAACAGTCTTGCTAGTGGTCAAATCCAAACTACCAGAGTCATTGACACTCATATCTTGAAGAGCATCACATATTTCTATCAACTTTCTGCAGGTCAAGGCAGTCTGTATGTCAGACTCTGAGAAAACCCTGTGGAGGACCATTATTGTTGAATGAATCGTGGAATCCCAGACTGGTTTGGCTTGGAAGGGACCTCAAAGCTCACCTCATTCCACCCCCTGCCAGTGACACCTTCCACTAGCCCAGGTTGCTCCAAGCCCTGTCCTTCACCTTACCATGTGCTTCAGTCTGCAGGTTTGGTTCCTTTCCTTTTGAATAAACTCAAGCCGCTGGTCCACACCTGAATTCATAGAATTGTAGAATCCCAAACTGATTTGGCTTGGAACAGACCCTAAAGACCATCTTGCCCCATCCCCTGCCATGGGCAGGGGCACCTCCCACTGTCCCAGGTTGCTCCAAGCTCCGTCCACGCTAGCCTTGGACACTTCCAGGGATGGGGCAGCCACAGCTTCTCTGGACAACCTGTGCCAGGGCCTCACCACCATCATAGCCAGGAATTCCTTCCCAGTATCTGATCTAACCCTGCCCTCCTTCAGCTTAAAACCATGCCCTTGTAGAAAGCCCTCTCCATGGTCCTCATGAGACTCCTCCTTTCTCAGGAGTTCTTGTTGTTCCCAGATGGGCCACTGACACGTGGGGAGGGCAAAGAACCTCTGTGGAAGGACTTGGCACAGGTTGGATGTTTCCACTGCTGTCAGTGCATCTCACCAGAGGAGAGATCCTGAGGACTTGGCTCAGCTTGGCCTTTCTTGCCAGTGCTGGGCCTGGAGGGGCATTTCTTATGTCTCAGCCCTTCTGTGCAAAAGAGAACATATGGAAGGTGGGGACATGGCCTTGAAAGAGTCACTGAAGGGCAAGATCGATGCCTTCTACCTGCAGGAGGTGGGTGGAGCAGAGCTGGATAATGAGACCGGCACAGCTGGATGATGAGACCGGCACAGCTGGATAATGAGACCGGCACAGCTGGACGATGAGACCGGCACAGCTGGATGATGAGACCTGCACAGCTGGATGATGAGACTGGCACAGCTGGACGGTGAGACCGGCACAGCTGGATGATGAGACCGGCACATCTGGATGGTGAGACCGGCACATCTGGATGCTGAGACCTGCACATCTGGATGCTGAGACCTGCACATCTGGATGATGAGACCTGCACATCTGGATGATGAGACTGGCACAGCTGGATGATGAGACCTGCACATCAGGATGATGAGACCTGCACATCTGGATAATGAGACCGGCACATCTGGATGATGAGACCTGCACATCTGGATGATGAGACCTGCACAGCTGGATGATGAGACTGGCACAGCTGGATAATGAGACCTGCACATCAGGATGATGAGACCTGCACATCTGGATAATGAGACCGGCACATCTGGGTGGTGAGACCGGCACATCTGGGTGGTGAGACCGGCACATCTGGATGATGAGACCTGCACAGCTGGATAATGAGACCAGCACATCTGGATGCTGAGACCTGCACATCTGGATGGTGAGACCGGCACATCTGGATGGTGAGACCGGCACATCTGGATGGTGAGACCGGCACAGCTGGATGCTGAGACCTGCACATCAGGATGATGAGACCTGCACAGCTGGATGATGAGACCTGCACAGCTGGATGGTGAGACTGGCACAGCCCTGGCACGACAGGGAGCACAGAGCAATCACTGCCCTTTGGGTGCTCAGTGCCATTTCTCAGGCTGCACTTTAACAGGAGCCTGAGCTCCAACGTGTTTCATGGAGAGAAAGGTCTGATGGGATATTTGAAAAGTCTTCTTCTCAGACATCTTCGACCCTAAAATACCAGTGCAGACAACAGAAGTGCAGGATACAGATTACAAAGGAAGAATTCACAATTATTACATGTGGGTATTTGGGTTTAATCATAAATATTGCAAACATGAGCCTTGGGTTGAGCTGGCAAAATGCCAACTGTCCAATACAAAGTCAAAGCCTCCTCCCCCTCCTGCTGAGAAAAGGAAGAAAGGAAAAAACCCTGGAAACATAAACAGTTTAAACTTAAACTAACTATACATATTTATACAGAAAAGAAAAAATTAAAAGAAAGCTACAATATAATACACACTTACACAAGTTAGATAAAACAACAATTTTCTACCTCCCACAGGAAACAGATTTCACTACTCTAGATTCATAAATCACCTCAAAAGACACCCAGCAAAGAACAGAAAGAGAATAACAATAAAATGTTTCTACTTCCCTGAACTAAAACAAAATGCAAAGTAGCAGTGGCAGCAGCCAAGGCCCAGCACAGCCCCACAGCAGCAGCAGCAGCACGTGCTCTCAGGACTGTAGCCATGATCCCAGCTGGGAAACTCCTCCTACTCCAGCTTTTATACTTTGAGATGAGGTCGGAATATTGTCTGAAATACCATTGGCCAGTAGTGTCAGTTGTCAGCTGGCCCAGCCCAGCCCAAGTCAGCTGATGGTCTCAGGCCTACTCTGAAATCTCAAGCCTAAATTTAGGCCTACACCTGTCTAGACCCATAACAGACATGTGGAGTGAGGGAAAGACACTGCACGAGTCAACATGAGCAATTCTAAGGAACTGTTGAACAGTTTAACACATTGCACAGACTCCCTCTGGAGTGCCTGGCGGTGAGGAGGGCTGGGTGTTCTGCCTCCTGGCTGTGTGATGAGAGTCCTCACAGGCAATTGCTGCTTTCCCCCGTCCCCAGGTGGATCTGATGCTGCGGCAGAGGGTGCACAGCTCCGGGCTCGCGGCCATGTCTGCCATCGCCATCTACAACGACACCGTGCTCTGGACGGGCAACTTCGGCAAGAGGAACAGCTCCGACCCCTCCTCGGCGGTGCCCAACGAATACACCATTTACAGGTGAGAGCCTTGGCACGGGCACAGCCCAGGGAAGGGCACACCTGTCTGGAGATAGAATCATAGAATCACAGAATCATAGAATGGATTGGGTTGGAAAAGACCTCCAAGATCATCGAGTTCAACCCTTGGTCCAACTCCAGTCCCTTTACCAGATCATGGCACTCAGTGCCACGGCCAATCTGCGTTTAAAAATCTCTAGGGATGGTGAATCCACCCCCTCTCTGGGCAGCCCATTCCAATGCCTGAGCACTCTCTCTGTAAAGAATTTTTTTCTGCTCTCCAACTTCAATTTCCCCTGTCAGAGCTTGAGCCCATCGTGCCCCCTTGTCCTATTGCTGAGTGCCTGGGAGAAGAGACCAACCCCCACCTGGCCAGAACTTCCCTTCATGGAGTTCCAGACAGTGCTGAGGTCACCTCTGAGCCTCCTCTTCTCCAGGCTGAACACCCCCAGCTCCCTCAGCCTCTCCCCACAGCACTTGTGCTCCAGTCCCTTCTCCAGCCTCGTTGCTCTTCTCTGGCCCCGCTCCAGCCCCTCAATCTCTTTCTGAACTGAGGGGCCCAGAACTGAACACAACACTCAAGGTGTGGCCTCCCCAAGGCAGAGTCCAGGGGAAGGGTCACTGCCCTGGGCCTGCTGGCCACGCTAGTTTGGATCCAGGCCAGGATCCCATTGGCCTTCTTGGCCACCTGGGCACACTGGTGGCTCCTGTTGAGCTTCCTGTCAATTAGTACCCCCAGGTCCCTCTGCCTGGCTGCTCTCCAGCCACTCTGTGCCCAGCCTGGAGCACTGCAGGGGGTTGTTGTGGCCAAAGGGCAGGACCTGCACTTGGCCATGTTGAACTTCATCCCATTGGAATCAGCCCTCTGGGAACAGAGCCATGTCCCCTGCAGGGTCCTCTCCTGGGCTGGGCTGAAACTCTGGGAGACGACGCTTCAGCAAGTCCCCAGATCATCACACGCTGCTGTTACTGTGGTACTTTGGATTTACTTATTAATTTTTTCTTAATTTGATCTGATTGTATTTTAAATGACCACCCTGAAGAACCTGAAAACATACATGGAGTGGCTCCATGTTTTGAGGAGGCCCAGGGTGCAAATCTGAAGGCTGAGAGCTGGAACAGATACAAGGAAATAGAGGAGACAGTGCCACAAGATTAAAAAAATAATAATGATAAATTTCAGTCGAGGAAAAAATGGGGTTTGGGGAGATTATCTACTACACGTAAAATAGACCTGTAGACTTATTCATCCTCCCAATGAAACCAAAGTTGTATTGGCTGTTATTTTTTAGATTAATACAGAATCAAGCTCTTTGTGTATGCAAAAAAAAACCAAACCCCCCCAAAAAATAAAAAAATCAACAAAGAAAACAAACCACCAAAACAAAGAACCACAAGCAAAGCAATATAAATACAAAGGAAGTATTTGCTTCCTTTAAAGGCCAGTTCTCAGGGAGCTGTGCCTGTGTTACCTGTGAAGCACAGGGGCTGCACTCTGACTACCCAGTTCTCTCCTCAGGAGAATTTTGGGAAGTGTCCACAGCTGCAGTTCCCTGTTTTTTCCCATCTACATAATGGTAAAATGGCCTCCTGCTATTTCTCTTCCAGAACCACTGGATGGGCTGGAAGGGACAGCAAAGGTGCAGTGCCACCCTCCCTACCATGGACAGGGACTTGGGGGCACGTCCCCAGGTGGGCTCCAACCACCAACCCCTCAGTTAACAGCCCAACACGCTGCCTGGTGGTGCCACAGGGACAGGCAGCTCCAAAGGTGGAAATCTGGGATTTGAGGACACAGTTTGGGGGAGGCCCTGGCAGTGCTGGGTAAGAGGTTGGACTTGATTATCTGAGAGGTGTTTTCCAACCTAAACGATTCTGTAATTCTGTGGTTTTAACCTTACAATTCCAAGAAAATTCTTTCAAGTTTTTTGTCACAGAATCCCAGAATATGCCAAATTGGAAGGGACCCACAAGGACCATCCAGTCCAACCCTCAGCCCTGCACAGGACCAGCCCCAAGAGTCACACTCTGTGCCCCAGAGCATCATCCAAACCCTCCTGGAGCTCTGGCAGCCTCGGGGCTGTGCCCACTGCCCTGGGGAGCCTGGTCAGTGCCCACCACCCTCTGGGGAAAGGACCTTTCTCTGAGATCCAACCTGACCCAGCCCTGACACAGCTCCAGCCATTCCCTGGGTGCTGTCCCTGGTCCCCACAGAGCAGAGCTCAGTGCCTGCCCCTCCTTTATGGTATTTATGGTATTTTTGTAATTTACAAAATAGGTCATTTTATGAATACTTAGTGACTTGGAAAAGATCTGCAGCCATTGCACTGCTGGGGGCAGACAAAGGTCGATAAAGGTTCAGATTTAAGGATATTAATTCAAAAATCTTACCTGAATTTTAACCCTTCCCTTTGGAATGGGGAAAGTTGTCACAGAATCACAGAATATGCTGAGTTGGAAGGGACTCACAAGGGTCACCCAGTCCAAGTCCTGGTCCTGCATGGACCCATCCCCAAGAGTCACACCCTGTGCCCCAAAGTTTTATGCAAATGCTCCTTGAGCTCTGGCAGCCTTGGGGCTGTGAAAGCTGCAGTGATCTCGTGTCCTGACCCTCTTTCCTCTTGATTCCTGAGCTTCTTAATGCTTAGTTGCTCTCAATGTTTGTCTCCAACAGAATTGCCAGTGTCTCCAAGATCTTCCCCACCATTATGCTGTACAAGATGTGGGAGGAGGGCAAGGTCACGTCTCTGGATGACCCTCTGGAGCGTTATGTCCACAACTTTGCCATCAAGAACCCCCTGGGCAGGCTGAAGGAGTCGGAGCAGAGGTACCCAGCCGAGGGGCTGGGCTTTGGGGACAAGGGCACGGTGCCCCCGCGGGCATCGCCCGTCACCCTGCGCAGGATGGCCAGTCAGCTCTCAGGTGAGACAGCCCTGGCTGCGCGGCCCCTGGGCCCCTGAGAGACCACAGACCACGTGCCAGGGGTGGCAAAGGATGCTGAGAGGCTGGTTCCCAGCACGGACTCTGTACCTGTGCCCTTCCCAGAGGTCAGGCAGGATTCTTCGGAACAATCTCCTGGAGTGCCCAAAGGCCACTCTCAGGAAAGGGGCCGAGCTGCCCTGTGGGCTGGGGAGTTGTATTTCCCCTCCAAAGGGATTTAAATTCCCTTCAGTTTGGTACCACGGCCTGGGATCAGGCTCTGATTGCATAACAATGCCTTGGACTCCAGCCCAGCGTGCTCTTGTTTCTCTGAGATGTGGAGCTGAGGGTCAAAGAAGCACCAACCCTCTTTGCTTTGAATAGAAAGACTTTGATTGCTGAGCTAAATTTAGCTGCCATGGTGGTTCCTGATCTGGGATTCCTGAGCTATTAATGGCTCTGCTCTCATTGGCAGGAGAGTATTAACATGTTGTTGCTTCTGAACTGGGGAACTGTTACGTTAAGGTAGAAGGAGCTCACAGGACTCAGAACTTTAACCTGTCCCAGAAATAAAGCTGCTGATACCTGAGAGATTCCAAGATTTAATGGCCAAAGAGACTGTGCTGGTATCTCAGGTGACATTTTGGTTGATCTCTGTTGCCTCTGCATTATTCCAGATTGGAATAAATGCCTTAAAGTTAGGATTTGAGATGAAAACAACAGGTAGGCAAATTGCAGTACCTCAGGATGGGGTACAGCATCTCCTGAAGCAAGTCAGCACCAAAGTAAGGGCCCCCCAAAGTGGAATGATGTGGATGAAATCTGGAAACAAACACAAACAGCCCCAAATGGCCAATGGCCACATCCCTGCCTGATTTCTCCCTGCAGGCAGAGTCTGACTCTATCCACGTGTTGTCCTCAGGGGCCCCCACCCTGCCTGCTCCCCTCTGACTCTCACAAGCACCTGGGTTTGATCTGGCTGCTCCTGTCACCCAGTGAGGTGTGCAGTGCACCCTGAAAACGTTGTGAGAAGCACATGTCAAAGTGCACCTGGGGACAACAGAGCTGCTCATGCTGTGCAGCCACTCCATTGCTTCCATCACTGGGCAGGTTTTGTGCCCCTGCTCAGCAACTTTTGTGCTTCTATGTCTTTTTTTTCCAGAATTTGGCCCAAAATTCCCAGACCACAGCAGCAGGACACACCAACCACCTCAGACCCTGACAATTTAGTAGAAGCAAAAGCACAGTTTCAAAATTCTGAATGAAAATCAAATGAATGTTGAGATCCCACATTACATCTGGTGTCTGTCAAACCCCCAAGAAGGAATAGGTTCTGCTTGGCACCAGGATCAAAGCCACTGCATGACACGTTGTAAAGTGGTTTTCATCTTAATTCTTCAGTGGAAACTGATCTCTAATAGATTCTCATTATCTGGGCTCTTCTCCAGTGCATATTACAAAGGAACTCCAAAGGTTTTTCTCCTCAGCACTCAGCACATTGCTGGGGGGAAGCTCCAGCTTGTTAAGACCAGGATTTTCAAACACCTCTGAATGACAGGCTGGGGTGAGCTTGTAAATTATTAACAGTGTGCTTGTCACATCAATTAGCAGCCCATGAGGTATGAATCAATGGCTGTGGGTTATATTATGCTCACACATTCTTTGGTTTATCATTCCTAATGAACCTCAAGAGGGACATTGCACGGCTGTCAGGGCTCTGGGGAGCTCTCCCAGTGCTCCAATATTGTCTCTGCTGCCACTGCAGCAAGTGCAAAATGAAGGGGCCCATTGTGTGCTGGAAGATGCTCTTACCTGGTAATTCAGCTGCACAAATGAGCACAGACCAGGAGCACAACCAGTGCTCTCATTGCAGGTCAAACCCCAAGGTCAGGCCAGCTGGAAAAGGCAGATGTTGCTGCTCCAAAAGAGTGGGGCCTCCTTCAGATTTGCCATGGTTCAGTAGGAGAGGAAACAGCCTCCCCTTGCACCAAAGAAGGTTTAGGTGGGATATTAGGAGAAAGATTTTCACAGCAAGGTTTGAAAGGCACTGGCACAGGGTGCCCAGGGCAGGGGAGGAGTCCCCATCCCTGGAAGTGTTCAAACAATGTGGATGGGGCATTTGGGGACACAGGTCAGTGATGAACATGGTGGTGATGCTGGGCTGATGGTTGGACTCGATCTTAGAGGGCTTTTCCAACTTTAGCAGTTCCATGATTTCAGGATTAAGCACATGGTCACTGAGTAGACTATTACAAGTTGTTTTCTGTCACATGCACTTCCCAATTTCCTCCTCACCTGCACATCAAAGTGAGCTGGAAACAGCCAGGAGGACTCCACTGCAGATGGAATCCAAGTTCTGGACTTGGTGAGCCAGAGATCCTGTTCAGAGGAGCTGAGGCAATTCAAAAACTATTGACCCAAAGTTTTTAGGAAATCCATGTTCAGTGTGGAATTAAAAGTATAAAAACTTCGTATTTTCTACATTCAGAATCTGTGGACAGGTCCCTGCAGTGGGGGCAGGTCCTTGCAGCAGGGACAGGTCCTTGCAGTGGGGGCAGGTCCTTGCAGCATGGAAAGGTCCCTGCAGTGGGGACAGGTCCCTGCAGCAGGGACAGGTCCTTGCAGCGGGGACAGGTCCCTGCAGCATGGACAGGTCCCTGCAGCGTGGACAGGTCCTTGCAGTGGGGACAGGTCCCTGCAGCGGGGACAGGTCCCTGCAGTGGGGACAGGTCCTTGCAGAGTGGACAGGTCCCTGCAGTGGGGACAGGTCCTTGCAGTGGGGACAGGTCCTTGCAGAGTGGACAGGTCCCTGCAGTGGGGACAGGTCCTTGCAGTGGGGACAGGTCCTTGCAGCGGGGACAGGTCCTTGCAGTGGGGGCAGGTCCCTGCAGCGGGGACAGGTCCCTGCAGTGGGGACAGGTCCTTGCAGTAGGGACAGGTCCCTGCAGTGGGGACAGGTCCTTGCAGCATGGACAGGTCCCTGCAGTGGGGACAGGTCCTTGCAGTAGGGACAGGTCCTTGCAGTGGGGACAGGTCCTTGCAGTGGGGGCAGGTCCCTGCAGTGGGGACAGGTCCCTGCAGTGGGGACAGGTCCTTGCAGTGGGGACAGATCCCTGCAATGGGGGCAGGTCCCTGCCGTGGGGACAGGTCCTTGCAGTGGGGACAGGTCCTTGCAGCAGGGGCAGGTCCTTACAGTGGGGACAGGTCCTTGCAGCGGGGACAGGTCCCTGCAGCATGCACAGGTCCCTGCAGTGGGGACAGGTCCTTGCAGCATGGACAGGTCCTTGCAGAGTGGACAGGTCCCTGCAGTGGGGACAGGTCCCTGCAGTGGGGGCAGGTCCTTGCAGTGGGGACAGGTCCCTGCAGTGGGGACAGGTCCCTGCAGTGGGGACAGGTCCTTGCAGCGTGGACAGGTCCTTGCAGAGTGGGGGCAGGTCCCTGCAGTGGGGACAGGTCCCTGCAGTGGGGGCAGGTCCTTGCAGTGGGGACAGGTCCCTGCAGTGGGGACAGGTCCTTGCAGTGGGGACAGGTCCTTGCAGCAGGGACAGGTCCTTGCAGAGTGGACAGGTCCTTGCAGCATGGAAAGGTCCCTGCAGTGGGGACAGGTCCCTGCAGCGGGGACAGGTCCTTGCAGCATGGACAGGTCCTTGCAGCAGGGACAGGTCCCTGCAGCGGGGACAGGTCCTTGCAGTGGGGAGAGGTCCTTGCAGCAGGGACAGGTCCCTGCAGTGGGGACAGGTCCCTGCAGCACCTTTGCTGTGTCTGCAGAGCACAGAGGCCATCAGTGCTGCCTCCACTTTGCCACTGATTCCTGCCTTCTGTTCCCTCTCCACCAGCCTCAGCAGTGCCTTGATTTGCCTCCAATTAACCTCTTCCCCATGGCACAGGTCTGCCCAGGAGGCTGCGAGCCACCAGCCTGCTGTGGAAGGGCAACACACAGGACGCTCTGGCTCTGCTGAAGGATGATGTCCTGGTTGCTGATCCAGGAACCAGGTGAGATGGATTCCTTTCAGAGGTTTTGGTCTGGGTGTGTGTTCTCCACCTGCCGACTCCATGGCCAATGGACAGAGGTTCTCAAAGGGAGCATCAGCCTTGTCCCCACCACCTGAGGCTGGAGGGAGTCACTGGTGGAGGTGTCACGGCTATTGGCCCTGAGTTGAGCTGTTAATTAGAGAATGGTGCTAATAATGGCAAGGTTGCAGGTTCTATCCCAGTGTGAGCTATTTGCTTAGAAGTTGGACTTGATGGTCCTTGGGCATCCCTTCCAACTCTGAATATTTTGTGATTCTGTTTTGCAATTTTTAAGCCTGGATAAGGGAAGTTCAACTACTCCAATGAGCCCTGAATGATGCAGGTTTTCCAAAGTGGAAATGGTGATTTCGACAGTTCAAAACATCACAGGTTTCAGTTAGAATCATGTCTGTATTTCCTTGTATGTCTCTGAATTACCTACAAGGTCTGTGAATGCTTGGTATGGTGTCTGTGGCCTGTTAAAGGTCTATTATCTGAGTTGTAAACACTCAAAGATTTCAGAGTATTTTAGAATCCCAGAATGGTTTGGGTTTGGAAGGGACCTTAAAGCTCATCTCAATCCATCCCCTTCCCTGGGCAGGGACACCTCCCACTAGACCAGGTTGCTCCAAGCCCCATCCAACCTGGCCTTGTACACTTCCACACTTCATGAAAGGGGATCCAGTGGACAGCAGGTGAGGGAGAGGATTCCAACTAACTTAGGGAAAAACTTTCTAGGTCTGCAAAACTGTTAAGTAATAGAATGACATTCTGAAATAATTTCCCCAGGGTGGCTGAGGATCTGCCATGGCCACGGAGAAGGAAAACTCAGAGGTCCCCTCCCCTGTGTTAGTTCTGTCCCGTGTCATGTAGGAGGCTACAATAAATATTCCTTAAGGGATTTTAATACCATCATCTTCTTTGATATTTTTATGTCTTTATTGGCATTTATCTCTGTTAGAATCTTTGTATTATGCTCCCCATGAAGATACAAAGGGACATCCCCTCACACCTTAATTACTTGCCACACTGATAGTTTTAACTCTCTCCCCCTTCCTGGATGTACTTCCAGCTGACAGATCCTTCTTCCCAAAGGAAGTTCCATTTATTGATACAGACATTTTAACATTTTTCTGTGTTCAAGTTCAGCTCCATTTCAGATGTAAAATTTTAGACCTAAAATGTATTTATTCTTAGGGTAAAAGTAGATATGCTCCTCATGCTTTTATTCAGCCAGATGGGCTGGAAAAGGTCGAAGTGGTACCAAAATTTATGACCTAAATAGGCCTCAGTGAGATGTGGCTTCACACAATTAACAAAACCCCAAACAGCGAGGTTGGAAATATAATGAATTTTGAAAATGTGTTTAAAAAAGGTTGCCCATTCATGTCTTCATGCCATTAAACTGCATTCAAGTGTAAAGACTTAAATCACTTGATAGATATTAAAGACTGAAGCACTTCTTTAATGGTCCCACAGTGCTGGATGCTGCTGTGTGGGCTTTTAAGTTCCCTTTAAGTGCTTTTACCATCTTAAGGTAGCTGAGGTGCTTAAGTGATTAAAGCCTGGTAAATCCCCAAAGAGGCTTACCTGGGATTTTGAGACCTCTAAGGGAACACCTGGAACTCTCAATTTGCTCTTAAAAAGAAGGGCTGTGCTCTTTGGTGAGCAATTATGAACCTTAAGTCAGGTTGTTCCTTTTCCATCTCCAGCTCTTTCAGTGCATCACAGTTAAATAACTGCTGATGTTGCTGTAAAATATTTCTCTTCCTTGATTTAAAAACAAAGCAAGGCAACAACCTGTTGTTTTTCTTTCTCTCCTCCATCTCCCCTCTGTCCTTAGCACGTCATTCCATCAAATGTGAATTTTCCCCTCAGTAAGAGCCGTAGACATGTTTTGTCCTACCCACAGCCACACTGTCTCCCTCTCTCCTCCATCTCCCCTCTCTCTTTAGCACATCATTCCATCAAATGTGAATTTTCCCCTGTGCTGGTTTAAAGGTAAAGTGGCAGGAGAAACGAACCCACCACAAAAGAGGTTATAAGTCAGAGTTACAATTTAATAACACTATTAAAATAAATACAAAAATGACACAAAGAGAAATTGGGTTTAACCCCCAACCCCAGCAGTGTAACCCACCCCCTGGGGCACAAACACAGGGGGGTTTGGTGGCCCCTGTGCTGAGCCCCACGTGGTTCCCTCGAGTCCAAAGGAAAAGGAAGGGACAAACCTGTTGATGCAGATGATGGCACAGTCAGGTGGAGAGTGGGGGGCTCCTCCTGTCCAGGGTCTGCTCCTCTTCTGGGTCTGCCAAGTGGTCCCCCAGTCCCCAGACTCCAAGATTCTCTCCCCTCAGGCCCAGATGGGAGCCCCCAGTGCCTCCCCCAGGGCAGGGAGTTCCACACTGGGGGATCTGACTCTGGCAGTCAGGGGGGAGTTTGGACTCGTTGCTGGCCCATGGGCAGAGCTGAGCCCTCAGGTGGGTGTGGAGGTGCCAAGGAGTCCCTGCAGGGCAGTTCTCCCAGCTCCTCTGCCAGGCTTCTTTCCCAGGCAGCTCCCAGCCTGAGGGCTCAGCTGTGCCCTGGGCAGCTGCTGCCAATGGGCCACTGGGAACAGTTGCTGGGCAATGAATGGAGGGGGGAGAATCCCCAGCTTTGGTCACCCCACACAGGGATAAACTGGTCCCACCTGCTGAACTGGGACGTCCCCTAAGTTAGAGTTATAACCATGTTTTGTCCTACCCACACCCACACTGTGTCACTGTCTCTCCTTCCTCTCCCCTCTCTCTTCAGCATGTGAATTTGGCCCTAAATAAGAGCCATGTGACACATTTTTTGATCCCCCTGAGGTGTCACTGGGGTACAGCTGATCACAGAGTGTTCCTCTGTGGGGATGACAGTGTGAGGATCCCCTGATGTCTGAGGTAATTGATGAACAGATTGATATGGAGCAGTTCAGAGTGTATCCTTGAAGGAAAGCAGTTTGGAGTGCCACCTGTAGAATGTGGGGCACCTTGTAGCCAGTAGAATGTTTCCATGTATGCCTGGTGAACTGACTAACCAATAGTGTGATGACATCTTATATACAAGAGTAGATGAAAGGTGAAGCTGTAACTAAAGTTCTAAGTTCAAGCCTTCTGATGGTGCTGTGCCTGATCCTCTTCTAACCATCATTAACACCCCCCCCTCCCTTCATCCCTACATTCCTCCTCCTCTCCAGGTGCCACTACAGCAACCTGGCCTTCTCGCTGCTGGCCCACGTGCTGGCTGCCCACGGGGCCGACGGGCAGTACCAGCGCTGGGTGTCGGAGCAGGTCCTGGAGCGCCTGGGCATGGAGGACACGGGCTTCGACCTGACGCCGCCCATCCGCGCGCAGATGGCCGTGGGCTTCTACGGCAGCCGCCAGCCGGCGCCGCTCTACGACCTGGGCTGGTACCGGCCCTCGGGGCAGATGTACTCCACGGCCGCCGACCTCGCCAAGCTCGCCATGGTCTTCCTGGGCACCTACCACCGGCGCCTGCTGGAGCCAGACACAGTGAAGACCATGCTGACCCCTCTGCTCAAGTGCTCCACCGAGTACTTCGCCAACAAGACGGGCACCCCCTGGGAGATCAACGAGCAGTTGGGGTACGACGTGGTCAGGAAGGACGGGGACCTCGATGGGTACTCAGCCACCTTCTCCCTCATCCCCAAGCTGCGCCTGAGCTTCATAGTGCTGATGGCAGGGCCCAGGCCACAGGGAGGGGACGTTGTGGCTCAGACCTACGAGTACCTCATTCCTGCCATGGAGACGGCGTTCAGGGAGGCGCAGAAGAGCGTGGTCCCTCCTCCAAACCCAGTCCCTTACGTTGGCTACTACACCTATTCCAACCTGACTTTCTACGAGATCAAAGTTGGGATTGGTGGGGTGCTGATCATGCAGCAGTTTGGGCCTCACGTGGAGGAGCTGATTCCTGAAAAGTACCGGACAATCAAGCTGCACCACCTGGAGGATCGTGTTTTCCAAGTGGTGTTTGACAAGGAGTTCCCGTGTGTTCTGCACCTGGGCTCTGCCTCCATCTCGCTGGAGACCCAAAACGGGCAGCTCTTTAACTTCTACCCCTTTGACCGCAAGGGTTTGTCCCCTGGCTTTGATGCCCCAGGGCTGAACACGTACAACGTGGTGCGTGTGCTCCGCAAACCCGTGTTCTACAGCTAAGCCCCTGCTCCTCTCCTCCTCGGAGGTGGCTCCCAACCTGTGTCTTACCACACTCTGGGTGGCTCTGTGGCAGCCAGTTAAAAGGGAAAGGTGGTGGCAAAGGACTCTTTTGCCAAACAAATATGGCATTTCCCACTTCTAAAATGACTTTCATGGCTGGCAATCCCCAGCCATGCACAACAGGCCAGAGGGAGATGCCTGCAGATAAGAAAGAGGTGGGAATGGGCTGGGGGTATTGTGTTTGGATGCTGTAAAAAAAAGATGAGCACTGAAGTGTCCACATTGACATTGTCTGTTTGATGACCACTGTGGTGATCAACTCCTGTCATCAAAGGGCTGAGAATTCCCTGTGTCTTTCAGAAAACATCTCTTCTTCAGTCCAGTTTTTCCAGGGTTTGTCAGGAGCCCATCGACCATGAACAAGATCCTTCACCTGGGTTTGCCAAAAGCATGTGCTGGAAAATGGAACCAGCCTGACACCAGGCCCTGCTTGGGACCCCAGGGCAGTGAGAGTGTTTCCCTCCCAGGTCACAATGAGGAAACTGTGAAAAAAGCAGGGAACAAGGGGGTCTTGTCTTCATGGATTTCTGCAGAATTGGTTGTCACACAAAGGATGTTACAGCACTTCAGCAGAGAAACAGAGGCTCACTCTTGTGGGCAGGGTCACATGAGCAGGAGCTGGGACATTCCAGCTGGACTCCGGCCTGTGACTGTCCCAGTGTACAGGGAGGGGTGTGGGGGGGGTGTTTAAGTGCAGGAACAGGTGGGAATCCAGAATCCATCTGTGTGTTTGGGCCAGGAGATTTGTATGCAAATGTGCCCGCTGTGTTTATGCAAAGGTGAGTCAAGATGCTGAGGGAAAGTGCACCAGCCTGGGCAGTCCTACAGAGGGGCCAGGAGCATCTGCAACTGGCAGAGCCACAGGTGCGTTTTCTTCTCCCTTCCTGTGTCCACTCAAGGCAAGACAAGTGGGACAGGGATAAGGGTCACACCAACCCCATACAGTGCTCCAGGCTTGGGGCAAAGTGTCTGGAAACCTGCCTGGGCAGAAAAGGGTCCAGGGGTGCTGGTGGAAAGCGGCTGAACATGAGCCCAGGTGTGCCCAGGAGGGCAAGAAGGCCAATGGCACCTGGCCTGTACCAGCCAGAGTGTGGCCACAGGCCCAGGGCAGAGACCGTCCCCCTGTGCTGGGCACTGCTGGAGGCACCTCACAGTTCAGTTTGGGGTCTCTCATGACAAGAAGGATATTGAGGGGCTGGAGCATGTCCAGGGAAGGGAACAGACCTGGGAAAGGGAGCTGGGGAGGGTCAGCCTGGAGTAAAGGAGGCTCAGGGAGGACCTTCTGGCTCGGCAATCCCTGCCAGGAGGGGGGAGCCGGGGCGGGGAGGGGTGGGGTCAGGCTGTGCTCCAGGGAACAGGGACAGGACAAAAGGAAACAGCAGTTTAAGTTGGATAATGGGAAAATCTTTTTTAGAGAAAAGGTGGTCAGGCACTGGCACAGAATGCCCGGGGCAGTGGTGGAGTCCCCATCGCTGGAGGAGTTCAGTGAACATGTGGATGTGACACCTGGGGTCGTGGTTTACTGGTGAAGATGGCAGTGCTGGGTTGGTGGTTGGACTCAATGCTCCTGGAGGTCTTTCCAAACCTTAGTGAATCAATGATTCCATGCTGTTAATGGCAAACAGCACATCACTGTGATGGAACAGTGTCAGGCACAAGTGCAGGACAGGGCAGGAACCCCCAGCTGTGGAGTCCTGGTTCCTCAATGCCCCTCCACGTTTGGGGCACACTGTGGTTGCAGCTGTGGCTGCAGCCTGAGCTGACAGCAAAGCAGAGGGTCAGGGCAAGAGAGCTGAGACCTTGAAGGGAATATCCCACCGCAGAGTATGGCCATGGCTGTACAGTGTGGAAATGCAGAGAGAGGGCAAAAGGGGCACGACCCAAAAGGTTGTGCACATTTGCACAATCCAAGACCCTCCAAAGTGTTTGTTTTCCCACACCATAACAGGTATGAGGTGGATCCCCTTGCAGAGCAACATCTTTCTGCTGCTTGCCTGCACAGTGTCTTGGAAGTGGGAATGTCTCAGAGAGGATGAGAAAATAAGGCATCTGCCTCCCCTCTCTCTGGTTGTCTCAGTGTTCTCGCTCTGCATGCTGTTCCTCGGCTTCAGTTGTGAGTAGAGAGGCTGTCATTGAAAGCCCAGAAATCCATGACTCACAAACTCAGTTCCCTGCCTTTTCTCAGACAATTTCAGTTCCCTGACCAACACATGGAATCATGGAATCCTTGCCTTACAGGGTCGCTGCAGGATTGGCTTCCTCTGGACTTTGTAGGTGGTGACATTCATACCTTGTACAACCTCTCATGGGCTATGGCAACAGCAATAAAATCTATGCAAACACCCTCTGCCCTGTGTGCTCCTGCCCAGGGGCTGTGCAGGCAGCCCTCCTGCCCCCCATGCCCTGGCACACCTGCCACACCTGAGCTTTCCAAGCTCACAGGATGTGATGGGTGAGTGCAAAACATTTGAGTGCTCTGACTCTGGTCTTTTTGAGTGAGGGCTGAGTGCCAGTTTGGGGCTGCTCATCTTACTTTGAAACAAAACAAGTGATTTCTTACTCTCAAAAGCTTCCAAGAAAAATTTGGATTTATATCCTATATCACTTTCTGGCCAGGATTAATTCCCACACTGGACTGTTCCAACCATCTGACAGAGAGGGTTTATTTTTCCATCAGAAATACAGACACTGACAAGTCTTTCCTGTTCGAATGAGTTACCTTCAAACCTATACACTGACATTTTGGGGGGCTCTTGGGTTCTGGTTGACAGGAACTTGGCCACAAGTCAGCAGTGCCCTGGAGCCAGGAGGGACATCCCTGTCCTGGGGGGCATCAGGGAGGGGATTGTCCTGCTCTGCTCTGCACTGGGGTGGCCTCACCTGCAATGGGGGGGCAGTTTGGGGGGACACAACATAGAAAAGATCTGAAGCCATTGGAGAGTGTCCAAAGGAGACAACAAAGATGGGGAAGGGCCTGGAGGGGAAGGTGTAAGAGCACTGAGGGCACTTGGTGTGTTCAGCTGGGGAAGAGGAAACTGAGGGGAGACCTCACTGCAGGTCCAGCTTCCTTGGGAGGGGCAGAGGAGGGGCAGGCACTGAGCTCTGCTCTGTGGGGACCAGGGACAGCACCCAGGGAATGGCTGGAGCTGTGTCAGGGCAGGGTCAGGTTGGATCTCAGCAAAAGGTCCTTCCCCCAGAGGGTGGTGGGCACTGACCAGGCTCCCCAGGGCAGTGGGCACAGCCCCGAGGCTGCCAGAGCTCCAGGAGGTATTGGATGATCTTCTGGGGCACAGGGTGTGACTCTTGGGGCTGGTTCTGTGCAGGGCTGAGGGTTGGACTGGATGATCCTTGTGGGTCCCTTCCAGCTCAGCATATTCTGGGGTTCATTCCCATTAACAGCAAAGTAAAGCTCTTGGCCATTCACAGCACGAGGCCACACCTGCAGGGAAACTCATCTCACCAACCCTGGGAAGGTGAACAAGAGCTTTATAGGAACACCCTTAACTGATACAGAGGGGAGAAGGGAGGCCCTGGAACACCTGTACAGAAATCTGGGTGTGGAGTTCTGGAGGGCCCCAAGTCCTCCCTGGAGAGCAGCCAAAGTCACGACACTGAGTCAAAACAGGAACGTCCAAGCTCTTACTGTCACTCTGTGCCCAAACAGCATCCAAGGGAGGAGCAGAGGCAGCTCTGTGACCTGTGTGATCTGACCCACATCAGCAGCTGCTTTAGCAGCTCTTGAAAACTTTCCCTTCTCACACAGCACCTCAGTGACCACTCTGAGGAAATCTTCAGCTTTTCTGTACACTTGCTGCTGAATTTCAGCATATCCCAGTGTTATCCACATCAGGGATTGGCTTCACAACAGGTACAGCAAACATGCAAAATCTGCCCATCTGCTCACTTAGCACTGAATTTGTGTTTTAAAGGGTGACTTGATGTGTCTGTAATGACCTATAGGTCCACTGTGCTTAAAAATGGGTTTATAATTACTCACCAGGGAACCAAACAAATAGAAAATGCTTCATTAACATTCACAGAATCAAAAAGAGACAAGGACAAAACGGACTCACTGGTCCAAGAGACCAAATTCTGGTCTGAGGAGCACTAATGAAGCCGCATAACAAAGTAACAGTGTCCCTGAAGCCATAGCTGGTCTACAAGATTAAATACTCGGGACCACTAAGGATGAGAATAATGTGGCAAAATACAAACAGCAGCATCTGAGATAGAACCTTTGAACTCCTTTCTACTCAGTGAGTTGCAATGACTCCAGTCAGTGGAGTGGAGTCATTCCACATTATATGAATATTTAGGAGTTGAAGGATCCCACTGTACAAACCCTCAGGCTGCAGCTGGTTGGGATGGACCCAAGCCCTGCTGTCACAAGCATCTCTTCAGTTAGAAGGGAAACAGTTCCATCATCTGCCTGTCAAGTGAGGGCAAGTTCTCAACTTGCTGCATCAACACTGCCCTGAAGACCTGACGTTCACTGCCCAGAGCAGAACAGGGTGATGCTTGTGGTGGCCCCATTCCAACATAACATCAGTTATGACAACTTCCCCCCCTTTGGATGAACTCTGCCTTCAGGAATACAAGTCAAGAGAGGATGAGATCAAGCTTCAATCTTCATTTTGAAAACTGCAGTTTGTCCCTGCATGCTTTATCTCTTCCTACTTACACCTCTCCTCACCCATGGCAAGGGCAGCTGGCACAGGGGTTGCTGCCAGCCAGGAGAGGGAATCAGCAGTACAGAGAGAGCCCAGCTCAGTTCCTTACCTGGTGACCACCTCATTTGTCCAGATGGGAATTTGTCCAGCTCACTCAGCTGGTCTTCCCCCTTAACTTTCTGCCACATTTCTCCCCCCTTTGGAGCTGCTTGAGCTCCCTTCCCACCCACCACAGGGGTGACTTTGTTCCCTTTCTCCTCTGCAGTTGTGTCTCGTTTATCCCCAGCACTCACTGCTCAGCTTTCTGGGTCTTTTGCTCACTGCAGCACACAGAGCACTCTCCTTCCATCCCTTTCTTCTCAGAGCCTGAGGTGGAGCACATTCTCCAAGCTCCAATCACCCACATATTGTCCTGGGAAGAACTTTTCCCTCAACGTGCTGTGCTCTGGCACACCAGCCCAACCCTTCATGATTTTAATGGTACAGATGGAATTATTGCCAGCCTCAAACACAGTTATCCTACAGTCTCCAGCACTATTCATGTAAAAAAATGTTACTATAAATAAAATTATTCTTTTAAATTAATAGATAACTAAATTAGAATAAATAAATAAATTTGTCTTTCATGCCCAAATACACATCTCAGAATAGAAAACAAAAATGACCCAAAAATTAAGTCTCTTTCCCACCCTGATAGGAGGATTCAAGACCTTTGGGCAGATAGAAACAGGAACTGCAGCAATGCAGCAATAGCTGAATGTATGACACCACCACCACCTGACACTGAAATGGTGTGTGCAACCTTTAATTAAGGGCCTAATTATTTGCCATGGTCTCTTGGGAATCTCACAGACCAGCCCACTACAGACCCAAAGCCACTTGGCTTCATGGTATTTGGCCACTGAGAGCTCTGGGCATTCATCCCAAATCAAAGGACAAGGATTAGTACAAGGCAGGAGGAGGAGACACCCCCCAAGACAGTCCTGCTGCCTGTTGCTCATCAAAGCTGCTTTTATCAGGGACTTGGAAGGAGTTTGGATGGAGCTTCCAAGCCTGGAGTGCCCTGTGCTGTACAGCCTCTCCCAGGGATGTCACAAGTCCTTCTTGGAGTGCTCCATCTCTCCCAGCTCCTGCTCTTCTCCCTCACTCCTGTGCTGCCCTCCTTGTGCCAGGCTCTGCCCTGCCTGCAGTGCCACAGCTCCAGGTGAAGAGGGTGGGAAAGTTTCCATCCTGCCCACCTGTGGTCTGGCAGGAGCTGCTCAGGGGCAAAGGCTGAGACTCCCCAGGTAGCCATTCCTGTCTCAGGCCCCACTCTCAGGCTCGTGGGGCGATGCTACCTCTGGAAGGGGCTTTGCCTTCTCTGCTTTAGCTCAGTGTCTTGGTTTGGGATAAGCAACTGCCAACCCCCCAAGCACAGAGAGAAAAGCCTCCCTCCTAACACCAGGGAAAGGGAGGAAAAGAGAGGGGGAAGAAAAAAAAACACTTCAAACCACGTTTATACTGAAACTACATATATTTTTCACAGAAAGAAAGAGACAATTAGAAGAGAGTACAAATATTCACTCACCCAAGTCTGCAACAACAAATTCCCCACTTCAACTTCTTAACGAACACACAAATTCTACTGTCCTAACTCCACATTACTTAAGAAAAGACTTATTCCCCAGGGAGACAAACTCAAGCAGAAAGGAGAGACCCAGAACAACACATTTTACTTTCCTGAGATACCCTGTGAGCCAGTGGTGGGCCTGGTCCTCTCCATCCCCCCTGGGGCAGCATCGTGTGTCCTCCCAAGAGGAGGCTGAGAAGCCACTGCCTTAACCACTCCCACACTGGTTCCTGCTTCCCTGGAGATGATGCCATAATGTGGTATGGAATACAAAGTTACTGGCTAGAAGAGGTCAGCTGTTAGCCCAGCCCAGCTCAAGTCAGCTGACAGCTTCAGCCTAGTCCAGACTTCAGAGCCCACATCTAGGCCCACCTGGGTGAACCCGTAACATTCAGTTTGTTCCTCTAAGGAGTGATATTTCTACCAGGGATGGACAGGCCCATTCCATTCAGTTCCAGCCCCTCCTGAGCACCATGAGCGGGATGCAAGAACGTCCTGCTGGCAGGAGGCTGTGGGAGAACCTGGGAAGGGAGGAGCCAGGAGGACAGGGCAATGAGCACAGGAGGGAGACACAGGTAAAGGGTTCTGAGAAGCTGCCTGAAAAATGTCCTGGCACAATTTCCAGTCACATTTGGCTAATTATGGGATATAGTGGTGAAGATGTAACAAAACCAGTTGCTTAAACAGAAATCTGGAAGGTGGGAACAAAGTGCTCCCAAAGAGGCAACTGGAACACAATTGGAACACACTGTGCCCTGTGGCACCCAAACAGTCCATGAAACCAACTCTGGCTGGCAAGATCAGGCCAGTTCCAGAGTGACAAATTGATTTTCTCACAAAGCTGCCATAGCTCCTTCTGGTGAACTGGTTCAAATGGTGAGCACTGGTGCCAGTGTGCCATGCTGAGTCTCCTGGCCAGCGTGGTTGGGTTCAGGCCCATCATTCCCTAAAGTCCATTGACATTGTGCTTATTGTAAGGGGGAAGCTCTCCCAGGGGTGTCATTCCAGGTCCTCACCTGCCTTTGCACCTCTGTGCTCCTTCCTTGGGAGGGTGGAGAAAAGCTCCTTAGCCCTTAACAGCACCCATGTGTGCACGTGATCCCTGGTGCCTGCCAGGTAAACTGGGACATGAAACAGGACACCTCAGAGGCTGCCTGGAACTCCTGGGGCAACTGTGGGACACGTCATGGGACACGATGTGGGACATGGGGGAAGAGCTTTGGAGGATTTCACAAGACTTACAATGTCATATGTAGAGGAGAGGGCAGAAAAGGAGGAATCCAAAGGGTTTGGAGAGGAACAAACATGAAAATAAATGGATAGGGATTAAAAGGAGCCTCCAGCTTCCCTTTTTTCCCCAACCTGGAAGATGTCAGTTCTCAGTCGGCCCCATCCCACTGTCATCTGATGCCATGTCCTGTCTCTGTGTTTGGATTTCCTGGCAGACCTGTGAGTCAGGAGAGGCTGCAATTCGTGGGGTAATGGTCACCCTTTGCCAGGGCAATGCATCCATAAGTTGGAGATGCCCTCAAAAAAGGGTGTGCAAAACCTCTTGGAGGGCTCCCAGGATGGCAACCTTCCTGGAACCTCATAGACAACATTGGTGGGTCAATAGAATCACAAAATATAGAATAGTTTGGGTTGGAATGGACCACAAAGCCCATCCAGTCCCACCCCTGCCATGGGCAGGGACACCTCCCACCAGTCCAGGGTGCTCCAAGCCCTGTCCAACCTGGCCTTGGACACTGCCAGGGATGGGGCAGCCACAGCCTCTCTGGGCACCTGTGCCAGGGCCTGCCCCCAGTCAGAAGGAAGAACTCCTTCCCAATGTCCCACCTATCCCTGCCCCTGGCAGTGGGAAGCCATTCCCCTTGTCTTATACATGGAGGGTGATTTAATTCATCCAGGAGTCAGCGATTTCAGCAACAGGATTATTGTCTTTAACCTTTTCTTGGAGGGTTTGAAGGGGGCACAGATCCCATCCTGCTGTCCTGCCACCCCCACTCACTCCTGAGCCCCCCTGCTGGCCTGGGGGGGACCCTGGGGGGATCCTGAGCCATGGGAGCTGCTGTGGAGCTGCTGGCACTGAGCAGGAGCTCAGGTGGGAGGGAGCTCGAGGCTCAGCACAGCAGGAACATCTTCACAGAGTGCCTGTGAGTGAGAAACTGGGAAGAGAATGAACAGGACCCAACAGCTGTGGGGGACACTCACAGGCTTCTGAGGGAGTGAGGGCACCCCAGGGTGCTCCTGCTGGGCTTTCATCTGTGGCTGCAGTAGCCTGGTGTGCTGGTTTAAAGGTAAAGTGGCAGGAGAAACAAACCCAACACAAAAGAGATTATAAGTCAGAGTTACAATTTAATAACAATATTAAAATAAATACAAAAATGACACAAAGAGAAATTGCCTTTAACCCACAAAACCCACAAGTATAACCCACTCCCTGGGGCACAAACACAGGGGGGTTTGGAGGCCACTGTGCTGAGCCCCACGTGGTTCCTCCGAGTCCAAAGGAAAAGGAAGGGACAAACCTGTTGGTGCAGATGATGGCACAGTCTGGGCCAGAGTGGTGGGCTCCTCCTGGCCAGGGTCTGCTCCTCCTCTGCATCCAATGAGTGGTCCCCCAGTCCCCAAACCCCAAGATTCCATCCCCTCAGGCCCAGGTGGGAGCCCCCAGTGCTTCCCCCAGGGCAGGGAGTTCCACACTGGGGGATCTGACTCTGGCAGTCAGGGGGAATTTTGGAATCGTTGCTGGCCCATGGGCAGAGCTGAGCCCTCAGGTGGGTGTGGAGGTGCCAAGGACTCCCTGGAGGGGAAATGACATAGAGGGTTTAGAATACACAGCTTTGGTCACACCCACACAGTGATAAACTGGTCCCACCTGCTGAACTGGGACACCTGGAATGTGGGCAGGGTGGCAGTGAGCCAGGCCACGGTGCTTGGCCTGGAAACCACCCAGTGCCCCCTGGAGCAGCAAACAAACAGTCCAGACAGTCCTGGGTGCAATCAGCAGTTACCCCCCTCCCACAGCAGACAATTCCTGCCATGGAATCCCAGTCAGTGTGTGCTGACGTGTCCATGTTGCACTGGACCATCTGCAGGGATGGCCCCTGGAGCCTCCTCAGAGCACGGCAATGCTTCAAACAAACACAGTGATCCATAAAAGAGGGAGAAAGGGAGGAGCAATAAAATAATAGAGAAATATCTGTACAAGAAGAGGTAGGAGAGGGGGGAGACAGTGCACGTTGGCTCCAGGGAAGCAGAGTCTGAGGATGATAATGATCCTGAAGACCCTTGCAGGGAAGGCCTCGTGTGTTCAAAGTGCTCATGGTCAAACCAGAACCCTCCTTGGACATTGCTCTGCTGAAGGGCCTTTTGGCATCCAAAAAATAAGAAGAAATTAAAAATGTGGTTAGATTTGGGGAAAGTTGCAATGAGTTTTAGATCTTTTTAGACGCCATTGTTTATGTTGGTCCCTCATCACATTCAGGAACTCCTTGGTGACCTTTGAAAGTCATGAGGAACTTTTTATGTGTCTCAGCAGCACAGCTGTAACACAGTCCCTGTGCCAAGGCTCCACTCAGTCCCACTGACTCTGTTCACCCAACACGATGTTGAAGAACAAATCTCTTCTCTGCCTCTTTCTCCTTCCCATCCTGTCCTCAGAAATTCCCTCTCCAGGATGTATTTTTTAAGGTAAGAGACCACAGGAATTCCTGCCTTGCTGCCCACTGGGAGGATTTCTCTGCCCAGCTTTGGTGGTCATAGAGGCCACCAAGAGAGACACAACACTGCTGTTGTCACACAGCTCTGGAAGACTCTGGGATGTGGCTTTCTGCCCTCCACAGGTGCCTGCAGCTTCTCCCTGAGAAATTCCTTCCTCTTACAGTTCCTGTGAGGAAACTCATCTCCTGCTGCTGCTCTGGTTTGGCACAGATCAATTACTCTGTAACCCCTCCTATCAGCACTGAGGTGCTACATCAGGGCATCCACTGGGCCATTAGTTAGAATTGTACAAAGTCCTTTTCCTGAAAAATAGCAAAACTCAGGAGCCCAGGAAACCACAAAGCAAATTAAAATCTGCTCCACAATGAGCAATTCAGCTTTAAAAACTACACAGCACGAAAAAAGCACCAGAATTCACCCCATTCCAGGCACCAAAGGAAGGTCAGTGGAAGCAGCACGACCTTTGCAAAGCACCAAAACACCCAGAAGTGCTGCATAAAAATGTCCAGACAGGTCAGTCCTGGTCTGCTTTGGCTGGACAACATCAGATGTTTTCAGAAAAGGACCACAAGCCTCCTATAAATTCTGTATCACAGAAATAACAAATCCACTCCTGTATGTAGCACTGTGAGCATTGTGGCCAGGGCAGAGCAGCTTTGTGGAGAAGACACCAAGGCCACAAGGTCTGACATGGCCTCAGCCTCCTGCTCAGAGCTGAGGGGCACTGGGGCCAAGTGTCCCAGGTGAACAGTCACGACTTCCGAGCTCTTTGACAAAACCTCTCCCATTCTTTGCTTCACCATCATGTTCCCTGGCTTCTTTCCCACCACCCCGGGAGATCCTGAGATGCTGAACAACTGGAGGGTGACCAGGACAATCATTGAATCATTGAATGATTTGGGTTGGAAGGGGCCTTAAAGACCATCTCAGTCCACCCCTTGCCATGGGTAGGGACACCTTCCACTGGTCCCAGTTGCTCCAAGCCCTGTCCAGCCTGGCCTGGGGCACTTGCAGGGATGATGCACTTCTATGGTCATACCTGGACCACAGGAACTATAAGGAGAAGTGGTGGGGTCTGAGCTGGGTTATGCAGATGAAGAGAGGGCTGAAGGACTGACTTAGCAGCAGTTACGTAATTACAAAGAGGACAGAGGACAACTGGGTGGTACCAAACAGTCCAACAAGGGCCCCGAGCCACAAGCTGCACCTCAGGAGGTTCAAGGTGGCTTTTAGGAAAAGCTTTGACCCCAAATGACTCTGCAGCCCTTGGAGAGGTCACAAAAATACCAAGTTTTTCTCTCTGTGAGGCTTTTTGCCTGTTATGGGTTCACCCAGGTGGGCCTAGATCTGGGCTCTGAAGTCTGGACTAGGCTGAAGCTGTCAGCTGACTTGAGCTGGGCTGAGCTAACAGCTGACCTCTTCTAGTCAGTTATTTTGTATTCCATACCACATTATGACATCATCTCCAGGGCAGTAGGAACCAGTGTGGGAGTGGTTAAGGCAGTCACTTCTCAGACTCCTCTTGGGAGGACACACGATGCTGTCCCAGGGGGGATGGAGAGGACCAGGCCCACCACTGGATCACAGGGTATCTCAGGAAAGTAAAATGTGTTGTTCTGGGTCTCTCCTTTCTGCTTGAGTTTGTCTCCCTGGGTGTCTCAGTTTGAGGGGAAAAAACCAAAATGTTTTGCCCACAAGCAGGGGAGGGGCCTCCTCCACGATAATCACACCACTCTTTATCAAATTTAAGAAAAGGAATTTTAATACAAGAAGGATAACTGCTATATATATATATGTAACAGACTAGTGCAACCCACTTCCCCAACACCACAAGAGAAAGAAAAAAAAAAAAAACAAAACAGCAACAAAACCCAGCAGGTTTTTTCTCCGTGAGGAAAGGTTATACTTAAGTGTCCTTGTCACAACCCGGCTGGCTGCAGAGTGAGTTTCAGTCCCTCTCCAGCGAAACAGACGAGCAGTGGGCTTTCAGATGGACTCAGTCTCTTCCCCCTGTGTTCCCCGTCCAAGAAGCAGAAAGGTACGAGCAACCAGCAGCAAATCCAAGGCAGGCAGCAGCAGCACGGCACGAAAAATAGTCCGAGGTGGGCAGCACCAAGACAGCCAGGGAAAAACCCCAGCAGTAACCAGCTGGGCAGCTGCCTCCTTCGAGCCCCCACTCCCCCGTTCCGCCGAGCCAAGACTGGGGAGAATATCCAAAAAAAACCCAAAAGAGACAAAACCTGCCCCCACCCCAGCAATCAACAGTTAACTGCTTCTTTTGTTAACCGCTGGCCTGGGCAGTTAAGTGGCAGGGGAGAGAATTTACATAATAATCCCAAACTACAACACTGGGGAATAAGTCTTTTCTTAAGTAATGTGTAGTTAGGACAGTAGAATTTGTGTGTTCATTAAGAAGTGGGGACTTTGTTGTTGCAGACTTGTGTGAGTGTATATTTGTACTCTCTTCTAATTGTCTCTTTCTTTCTGTGAAAATATATATAGTTTTAGTATAAATGCAGTTTGAAGTGGTTTTTTTCTTCCCCCTCTCTTTTCCTCCCTTTCCCTGGTGTTAGGAGGGAGGCTTTTCTCTCTGTGCTTGGGGGGGTTGGCAGTTGCTTATCCCAAACCAAGACATTGCCCAAGGTTTGGATTGATGAAGGCTCAGTTGTCAGGGCAGAGAACACTCCCTGCTTTAAGTGGGACATCCATCCTCCTCAGAAAGTCCTTTCATCCCACTGGCCAGGTTGGATCAGTCCAACTTAGAACTGAAATAACAGTAGGAGCATTTCTAACTTACTGGGACTTGAACCTTCATGACACCTGTGGGTGGTACAGGTAGAGAAGGACTCTGATGCTCTGCCCAGTCCCCACTCAGCTGGTTTTTTGGCTTTTAGGGTTTATCTTCACTACATAAATATTCCTTTCTGTGGAAAGGAGAGTCAGGGGATACATCTGTCTAAAGCAGCTCCTCTCACTCTGATATGGAATATACCTGGACAGTCTCCACCTCAGTGCACAGCTTTTGGCAATGCTCAGGACACTCTCCCAAACCTCCCTGGAATCAGAACCAACACTGCCCATGTGATTTTCCTGCTGCAAGTCAAGTTCTACCTCTTTACATAAAACCAAAAATAGCCAGACACATCTGGGGTGAGTGGTTGGAGTCCTTCCAGCTTTCTTGGCTGAAGATCCAGCTCCATGTTTGAGGCAGTGCTGAGAGACCTCCCTGTTCCTCTGTGTCCCAGTTCAGCAGGTGGGACCAGTTTATCCCTGAGTGGAGTGACCAAAGCTGGGGATTCTCCCCCCTCCATTCATTCCCCAGGAACTGTTCCCAATGGCCCATTGGCAGCAGCTGCCCAGGGCACAGCTGAGCCCTCAGGCTGGGAGCTGGCTGGGAAAGAAGCCTGGCAGAGGAGCTGGGAGAACTGCCCTGCAGGGAGTCCTTGGCACCTCCACACCCACCTGAGGGCTCAGCTCTGCTCAGGGGCCAGCAACGAGTCCAAAATCCCCCCTGACTGTCAGAGTCAGATCCCCCAGTGTGGAACTCCCTGCCCTGGGGGAGGCACTGGGGGCTCCCACCCAAACCTGAGGGAAGAGAATCTTGGGGTCTGGGGACTGGGGAACCACTGGTTGGATCCAGAGGAGGAGCAGCCCCTGGCCAGGAGGAGCCCCCCACTCTCCACCAGACTGTGCCATCATCTGCACCAACAGGTTTGTCCCTTCCTTTTCCTTTGGACTCAGGGGAACCACGTGGGGCTCAGCACAGGGGCCACCAAACCCCCCTGTGTTTGTGCCCCAGGGGGTGGGTTACACTGCTGGGGTTGGGGGTTAAACCCAATTTCTCTTTGTGCCATTGCATTTATTGTAATATTGTTATTAAATTGTAACTCTGACTTATAATCTCTCTTGTGGTGGGTTCCTTTCTCCTGCTGATTTACCTTTAAACCAGCACACTGTGTCCTTGGGAATCGAGGCCACCAGGCTGGCTGGAGCCCAAAGCTGCACAGAAGGAAGGGATTTGTCTTGTCTCTGCCAGGAAAACTGTTTCTTCCCAAAAAGAGAGGGGTGGGCTCTGTCAGGTCCCTGCTGCCCAAGCCTTGGCTCTCTGTAGTTCATGGGATGTCATGAAATGCCACAACAGGCTCGTGGCAGAATCATCAGTTTCATGAGATTAATTTTATACAAAAGGGTTCAATAATAAGCAATTGGTTTTGGTTGTATCTAAGGCAGTTTTGCAGCCTCTTCACTATTTGCCCTGAGCTCCATCCCTGGAAGTGTCCAAGGCCAGGCTGGATGGGACTTGGAGCAGCTTGGGATAGTGGGAGGTGCCCCTGCCCATGGCAGGGGGTGCCACTGGATGGGCTTTAAGGTCCCTCCAAACTGTTCTGGGATTCTCTGATATTATTCTCTTTTTTCCTATTATTCATCATGGATGAATTCTGGGTGAATTCTGACACTTCTGGCAAAGGTATTTGCCTAAAACTCCTCAACTGAAAAATGAGAAAGAAAAACTTGGGATTCCTGAGTACCAGAGCAGGTTTGTTATCATCCCTGCCCCCAAAAGAGTGACAGAGCCACTCCTACAGCTCAGATCTCTGCCAGAGAGCCTGTGCTGACACCACAGACACAACAGCACTGGAGGGTTCTCATCCCACTTGGGACTTCTGGAGCTGTGTCCGTGGTCAGAGCAGCTCCAGCAGCTCCCTCTGGCAATGCTTCCATGCTGATTTGGGGATTGCAGTTTTGAGTCCTGCCTTTCTGAGGATTTATAACAGTTCAGCACTGGGAAAGGATTCCAAAGCCAGTTGGCTTTTTGGATTCTTAACCTGAGAAACCTCAACAAATTCACTTTTTCATTGTCCCTAGAGTTGTCCATGGGAAGGGACACCTTGAATGGACCAGATTGATCCAAGTCCTGTCCAGCCTGGCCTTGGGCACTTCCAGACAGCCACAACTCTGGTCCTCAGAGACACCATATGGATGGTGGAACCCCAAACAAATTACAGGAGTCAGATTTATTCTGAGGAGTCCTTTGATAATCTGCCTGCCAAAGCTTAATTTTTATGTTTTGCACATGGCAAAACCCACCTCAGAGATGGTTTGCAGAGATGTCTTTCCTATTGAAATATTGCAGCAGAAATTCTTGTGCCATCTGTGCTGAGATTTTGGTGGTATCAGGAAAGAGCAGGTACTGAGGCAATGAAGCCCAGCCTTCTAAAATGGGAAATTTCAATTACTCTGCACAAAGATGATCTTTTCTACTTTTGTTTAGCTTGGATTTTGCTAATGCTTTCTTATTTGAACAACTGGGAAGCGTTTTCTGATGAATTCCTTCTTTTTATTTGGAAACTGAGAACAAACCCCTTTTCCCTGCACCCTGAGATGCTGTGGGAAATATATATTTTAAATATTTTGCTTGCGGATGTAAGTGCATTTAAAGAACTGCAAATTCATGTAAATATATGCAAATATAGTCCCTTGCAGACAAAGAGACTGCCTATTCAGGTGTTTGGGGTGGTTTGGATGGATCTGATATAAACACCTCTGTGCTCTTGTTTATACCATTCACACAGAGATAATGCAACAACAGCTTATGGATGGAATTCCCATGATTTTCCACTTGGGGTTTCACTCCTGCTCTCACAATCCCCATTCCAGAAATCCTTAAAAACTCCCTATGGGAAATGCTCCTCAGGCTGCAGGATCAGACAAGCAGAGATTCCAGGTGAGTCCGTCCTGTCTCCATGCCCAGACTGGCAAGGAGGGGAACCCAGTCCTGCCTGTGGCTACTGGAGCACACATGGCATTGGACAGGACCCTCTGCCATGGGGCATGACCCTCTGCCATGGGACAGGACCCTCTGCCATGGGGCATGAACCCTGTGCCATGGGACAGGGACCCTCTGCCATGAGACAGGACCCTCTGCCATGGGGCAGGACCCTCTGCCATGGGACAGGACCCTCTGCCATGGGATAGGACCCTCTGCCATGGGACAGGACCCTCTGCCATGGGGCAGGGACCCTCTGCCATGGGACAGGACCCTCTGCCAATGGATAGGACCCTCTGCCATGGGGCAGGACCCTGTGCCATGGGGCAGGGACCCTCTGCCATGGGGAATGCACCCTCTGCCATGGGACAGGACCCTCTGCCATGGGACAGGGACCCTCTGCCATGGGACAGGACCCTCTGCCATGGGGCAGGACCCTCTGCCATGGGGCAGGACCCTCTGCCATGGGACAGGGACCCTCTGCCATGCCGAATGGACCCTCTGCCATGGGACAGGACCCTGTGCCATGGGGCAGGACCCTCTGCCATGGGACAGGACCCTCTGCCATGGGGAATGGACCCTCTGCCATGGGACAGGACCCTCTGCCATGGGGCATGCACCCTCTGCCATGGGACATGGACCCTCTGCCATGGGGCAGGACCCTCTGCCATGGGATATGGACCCTCTGCCATGGGACAGGACCCTGTGCCATGGGATATGGACCCTGTGCCATGGGGCAGGACTCTCTGCCATGGGACAGGACCCTGTGCCATGGGGCATGGACCCTCTGCCATGGGGCAGGACCCTGTGCCATGGGGCAGGGACCCTCTGCCATGGGGAATGGACCCTATGCCGTGGGACAGGGACCCTGTGCCATGGGGCAGGGACCCTCTGCCATGGGGCAGGGACCCTCTGCCATGGGGAATGGACCCTCTGCCATGGGGAATGCACCCTCTGCCATGGGGCAGGGACCCTCTGCCATGGGACAGGACCCTCTGCCATGGGGAATGGACCCTCTGCCATGGGACAGGACCCTCTGCCATGGCGAATGCACCCTCTGCCATGGGGAATGGACCCTCTGCCATGGGGAATGGACCCTCTGCCATGGGGAATGCACCCTCTGCCATGGGGCAGGGACCCTCTGCCATGGGGCAGGACCCTCTGCCATGGGATATAGTCCCTCTGCCATGGGACATGGACCTTCTGCCATGGGGCAGGGACCCTCTGCCATGGGGCATGGACCCCCTGCCATGGGACAGGGACCCTCTGCCATGGGGCATGGACCCCCTGCCATGGGACAGGGACCCTCTGCCATGGGGCAGGACCCTCTGCCATGGGACAGGACCCTCTGCCATGGGGAATGGACCCTCTGCCATGGGATATGGACCCTCTGTTCTGAGAGTGGGATCAGTGTTGGACACTGTGGATCTGCAGAGGGCAGGGATAGGTGGGATATTGGGAAGGAATTCCTGGTTATGAGGGTGGGCAGGCCCTGGCACAGGGTGCCCAGAGAAGCTGTGGCTGCCCCATCCCTGGGAGTGTCCAAGGCCAGGTTGGACAGGGCTTGGGGCAGCCTGGGACAGTGGGAGGTGTCCCTGCCCAATCTTTCTTTTCCAGTCTCATGACTCATATCCCATTTGTGATCCATAATCATCCCCAGACATTGGCACAAGTGCCCCCTGGCAGCAGCTCTGCTGAGCTCCTGCTGCAGGTCCCTGTCTCTGCCCCTCCAGGCTGTCAGAACAGGCCACTCCTCTGAAATGTCTCCTGGTACAACTCACCCCTCACAGCCTGGTTCCATCTGCAAATGTAAGCACAATCTGCCCCATAAAGGTGTTGCATGGAAATCTGGGATAGTGCTGGCACCCCCAGACTCCTGAGGATCACACTTGGTGCAACACCCTGGTTTGCCAGGGAACAATTCCCTGCTCCTCTCTGAGTGTGCCTTTCTCCAATCAGCCTCACAAGGATGTTGTGATTGCTCTCTGATGAGATAATTTTCTCCAAACAAGCACAATAAACTCAAATTATCCAGTTAAGGTTACACTTGAAAGACATTCAAATATGGGTAAGTGGGAAGTATGGAATCCACACAGCCAGATCAGGCTTTTCTCACAGCTCAGTCACTTTTTTAGGCACAAAATATGGCAGAACATGTGGGTTTGTTTTTAAAGATAGCAGGAGTTGGCAGCAGAGCCACAAAAATACTTCTCATCACTTCTGGTACAATTCAGGGCGATCTGAAGAGCTTGAATGTCTTTTCCTCCCTGACTATGGGTGGATTCTTTTGATGTGTAGCATTTCCTTGGAATTTCTTGAATTTATGACACACAACAACGTCCCTGAAGAGGCTTTTAACCCTCCCCAACTGGTCTGTTCCTTCAGGCTGAACTCTGCTCTCCTATGGATTTAGTTGGAAAATTCCAGGATATCCAGTGACAGGCCCTGCAATCTGCTGCACAAACACAACCCCCAGACAGGGCACTTTGCTCATCTCCAGGTGAGAAGATTTCAGGTTTTAATTATTCAAGATTCCCCTTACAGAAGGGCTCAAGGCCCTGGGAAAAGCTGTGGAAACCTGGAGCCCTTGAGGGCTGTTCTCCCTTTCCCAGCCCCATCTCCTGCCACCCTTCTCTGCTAAAAACACACATTCCCTTTCCTCCTTCTTGTCTTTCCCAGCTCCATGTTTAATGATGCCACCACAGAGATGTAAATAATAGTCCTGCCATTTAGAACAATTTCCTGCAAGCCCCACCACGGGCCTGAGCAAAGGCTCCCTGGGATGCTCTTCACAATTTCCCTTCGATTTTCTCCCCTAACTGAAACAGAAGGATGAAAACAGTTAAATCTCCAATATTTATTGGCCTTTTGAAAAAAAGTTTTGTACAAGGTCTTGCTCTGTGCCGAGGTCATCTCAGGGACCTGGTGAGGAACTGTGAGGATATTCATTATCTCTGTAGTCAGCAGCACAGGTGAAACATCAGTTTGCAAGTTTAAGAGAGAAATAAATCCACAGCCTTGCTGATGAGCAGGTGGGATCCTGTGCAGGTCCTGGTTTGTCATTCCCAGACTGGATCACAGAATCCCAGAATATGCCAAATTGGAAGGGACCCACAAGGACCATCCAGTCCAACCCTCAGCCCTGCACAGGACCAGCCCCAAGAGTCACACCCTGTCCCTCAGAGCATCATCCAAACACTCCTGGAGCTCTGCCAGCCTTGGGGCTGTGCCCACTGCCCTGGGGAGCCTGGTCAGTGCCCACCACCCTCTGGGGGAAGGACCTTTCCCTGAGATCCAACCTGACCCTGCCCTGACACAGCTCCAGCCATTCCCTGAGTGCTGTCCCTGGTCCCCACAGAGCAGAGCTCAGTGCCTGCCCCTCCTCTGCCCCTCCCAAGGAAGCTGGACCTGCAGTGAGGTCTCCCCTCGGTTTCCTCTCCTCCAGCTGAACACACCAAGTGCCCTCAGTGCCCTCACACCTTCCCCTCCAGGCCCTTCCCCATCTTTGTTGCCTCCTTTGGACACTCTCTGATGGCTCCAGATCTTTCTTACATTTCTTGCTGCTCCCATTGTGCAAAGAGACCCACAGATGGGGTGAAGGACCAAGTATCAGGCTCTGCCCTCTGGAAGGTGATTGCAGCATTCCATTTACAATCACCTTTATCCAAAGGTGACCCAGAATCCCTCAGCTCCTCACTGCCACCATCAGCAAAGCCAAATGCATCTGGTGGGTGCCATGGGCTGTGCCATGATCAGAGGATTGTTGTTGCTCACAGCAGTCCCAAAGAGCATCTGCTGCTGCAGCCAAAGCTCTGCAGGTGGGTCTGTGCTCGGTGCTCCCCGCAAGGCAGCGCTGCAGTCTCAGCATCTCACCTGCTCCGTGTCCTCCTGCCCCATGGACACCTGGCTGGAGGCTGGTGGAGCACACCCAGCTCTGGGGAGGGGCAGCAGGTCCATGTCTGTGCTGGCCTGGCTCTGGGCCTGGCCATGGACACAGAGAGGAGCAGCAGCAGAGAGCCTGGATGGGGCTGCACCCCCAGCCCTGGGGACAGCTCTGGGACACTCAGGACAAGGACATCGAGGGGCTGGAGGGTGTTCAGGGAAGGGAAAGGAGTTGGGAAGGGGCTGGAGCAGCAGGAGAGGCTGAGGGAGCTGGGGGGGCTCAGCTGGAGCAAAGGAGGCTCAGGGGGCACCTTCTGGCTCTGCAATCCCTGTCAGGGAGGACCTTCTGGCTCTGCAATCCCTGCCCCTGGGGGGGCTCAGCTGGAGCAAAGGAGGCTCAGGGGGCACCTTCTGGCTCTGCAATCCCTGCCCCTGGGGGGGCTCAGCTGGAGCAAAGGAGGCTCAGGGGGCACCTTCTGGCTCTGCAATCCCTGTCAGGGAGGACCTTCTGGCTCTGCAATCCCTGTCAGGGAGGACCTTCTGGCTCTGCAATCCCTGCCAGGAGGGGCAGCCGGGACAGGGGGTCGGGCTGTGCCCCAGGGCACAAGGAGAGGAGCAGAGGGCACGGCCTCAGGCTGGGCCAGGGCAGGGGCAGGTGGGACATTGGGGAAAAGTCCTCCATGGAATATGGAGTCAGGCATTGGAAAAGGCTGACCAGGGCAGTGGTGGAGTCCCCATCCCTGCATGTGGAAGTGGAAGTAGCAGCTGGTGACATGGTTTGGGAATGGCCCTGGCAGTGCTGAGTTAATGGCTGAACTTGATGACCTTAGAGGGCTTATCCAACCTTGATGACTCCATGATTCTATTTAGGCTGGAAATGTGGAGTGAAAGGTCTTCATGGACAGACATGACTAATGAAGATGAGTGGGATTGATGAGGAAATTCTATTCCATGATCCACATCATGGGAAGAGAAGACTCAGCTGCTGGTTGAGTTTGGTGGGTCGTTATTTCACTGCTCTTGCAGGACATGCTTGGAAATGTTTTCTTCATATTTCCTTCCTTGACCAGAAGTGACCACGAGCTGCAAAAAGGTTTCTATTCCTTTGCTGTCCTTCCTGCAGGTGACAGGACACTTCTGGCAAAGGTTTGCTGAAGAGCAGACACAAAATCCCTTAAGGGCATAAAAAAGGCATTGTTTGTGTGTTGCAAGATTTTCAAGTGAAATAATGAAAAATCCACAGTGGAGCTGAAATTTTCATTTTCTCAAAGACAGACCAACAAAAAAATATGCTGTTTTTAACACCGTTTAATTGAAGTAGCCCCACTGAAAATTAAATATAGATTTAAAAAAGAGGTTTTCCATATTTGTGGGACAGGTAGGACAAACAATGCTGCTTACATTTGTGTACCCACAAGGAGAGCCTGGAGCTCCTCACTGCTGTTCATTGGGGAACTGAAGCTGGTTGTTCTTACCCCATAAGGAGTTGCAGACACTGCACAGGGGGTGGATCTCATTCTACTTTCTGCTGCTCTGGACAGTGTGGGAGTTTTCACATCCAAGCATCCTGTTGCTCTGTCCACAACCCCTCCAGCCATGACCCTGCCCTAGTTCAGCAGGTGGGACCAGTTTATCCCTGTGTGGGGTGACCAAAGCTGGGGATTCTCCCCCCTCCATTCATTGCCCAGGAACTGTTCCCAGTGGCCCATTGGCAGCAGCTGCCCAGGGCACAGCTGAGCCCTCAGGCTGGGAGCTGGCTGGGAAAGAAGCCTGGCAGAGGAGCTGGGAGAACTGCCCTGCAGGGACTCCTTGGCACCTCCACACCCACCTGAGGGCTCAGCTCTGCTCAGGGGCCAGCAACGAGTCCAAACTCCCCCCTGACTGCCAGAGTCAGATCCCCCAGTGTGGAACTCCCTGCCCTGGGGGAGGCACTGGGGGCTCCCACCTGGGCCTGAGGGGATGGAATCTTGGGGTTTGGGGACTGGGAAACCAATCCTCAGATCCAGAGGAGGAGCAGACCCTGGCCAGGAGGAGCCCACCACTCTGGCCCAGACTGTGCCATCATCTGCACCAACAGGTTTGTCCCTTCCTTTTCCTTTGGACTTGGGAGAACCACGTGGGGCTCAGCACAGGGGCCACCAAACCCCCCTGTGTTTGTGCCCCAGGGGGTGGGTGGCACTGCTGGGGTTGGGGGTTAAACCCAATTTCTCTTTGTGCCATTTAGTGTTATATTGTTATTAAATTGTAACTCTGACCTATAATCTCTTTCTTGTTGGGTTTGTTTCTCCTGCTGATTTACCTTTAAACCAGCACAGACCCCCTGCCTGGAACTGCACATCTCACATGTACAAAAAACCAGGCTCACAATCTTGCTATTCAACATTTGTACCTTGTGCCAATCTTTCTTTATCTCAGACTTGCCTAATGAAAATAATAATTTGTTCAGCGTTCAATGAATAATCAATGAAAAATCAAACCCCCCCAGTGGAGCACATGGCTCATCCTGAAGGTGTATTTGTATTTGGAATCTCAAAATACAAATGGATTAATGTGAGCAAATCAACTATGACATTTCTGAAAGTAATTTTCCTGGTGCTGGGGATGAGAAGTTGAAATTTCCCAGGATTTTGATCACCTGAAGAGCAGTTTATACCCATGGAGGGGCTGTGGCTAAGGTGGTGCTCACACACACACAGGGACTCAGGGAATGAGTTTCACACTCTGGCTTTTTCAGGATAACTAATTCCACATGGACCAGGACAAAGATCTCATGGTCTTTAGTCATTCCAAGGCAAAAAAAGCCTCAGTGACGTTGTAATTAAGGATTCTGGTTCATGGTAAATGAGTCTACTTTTAACACAAGGGATAAAGCAGCTGCTTTTGCATACATGTTTCCCTGGATCCCTGCACTGGCAGAGATGGTTTCCCAGTTTCCCTGCACAGGCAAGAGATGGTTTCCCAGTTTCCCTGCACTGGCAGGAGATGGTTTCCCAGTTTCCCCACACTGACAGGAGATGGTTTCCCAGTTTCCCCGCACTGGCAGGAGATGGTTTCCCAGTTTCCCTGCACAGGCAGGAGATGGTTTCCCAGTTTCCCCACACTGGCAGGAGATGGTTTCCCAGTTTCCCCACACTGGCAGGAGATGGTTTTCCCTGGATCCCTGCACAGGCAGGAGATGGTTTTCCCTCGATCCCTGCACTGGCAGGAGATGGTTTCCCAGTTTCCCTGCACAGGCAGGAGATGGTTTCCCAGTTTCCCTGCACTGGCAGGAGATGGTTTCCCAGTTTCCCTGCACTGACAGGAGATGGTTTTCCCTGGATCCCTGCACTGGCAGGAGATGGTTTCCCAGTTTCCCTGCACTGGCAGGAGATGGTTTCCCAGTTTCCCTGCACAGGCAGGAGATGGTTTCCCAGTTTCCCTGCACTGGCAGCAGGTCAGACCCCAGATCCCTGCTGGGGGAAGGCCACTGATATCAGCTCCAGCAGGGACCGTTCCTGCTGCAGAAAGAGGGGAAACAGCCTCTCTTCAGCTGCCAGTTGTGCCCTTTGTGCCCCTTGTTGGGGATATTCCCCTTCCACATCATTCCCAGCTCCACTCTGGCTGCTCCAGGTCCTTCCTGAGGGAGGACATCCCCCCACGTGGAGCCTCAGACCATCTCATGGCACATCATCCCCTGAGCACAGCCTTGACCTCTTGCTCCAAGGAAATGGGAAGATTTTAACTTCAAATCTAAACAAAAATCTCCAAACAAAATCCCCAAATGTGTTTCCCTCAGCAGAAATCCCCAGAGAGCAGTGGCACCTCCAGCAGGGCTGGGATTGCCCTGCAAGGTCTGACAGCACAAAATACTCTGAGTTTGGTGCCTGAACCCCCTCTCTGAGCTCTTTCCAGTACAAACCTCCCTTAACTGGGGCAGCAGCCAGGAAAAAAACAGCAAAACTTAATCAAAACATCTTTTAAAACAGGTCTATAAGTATGTACAGGAAGGGTTTTCCCTCTCTTTCCAAAGAAACTGTTAAGCTACAGACACATTAAGCAGTTTCTGCTGCCCTTGTCCCCCACTCAGAGATGCTCCTCCTTGAGCTCGTTGGGTGATTGTTTCTCAGTGGGGAGCTGAGCCAGTGAAAAAACAGTTTATTTCCAATTTCTTTAAACTTCACAACACTTTTAGCAGAGATTGATCCAGTCATTGCTGCCAGTCAGGTTCTGGCAGAAATATTTCCAAAAGCCACATCCAGTTGCACCCAAATCACACAAACTGCAGCTTGAAAATACCAAACATCTCTTTTTTCCATTAGTTTGGGCATTGCTTTGATCCATGACAGGGTTTGTGGAGGGAACTCCGTGGCTTATTCACCTTCACAGGCAATTAATGTTGAATTCCTGAATGCCTGAAGAAATTCCCGGGCAGAGCTAATGGGTAACAACAAAAATCCTCCACTGCAGCATTTCAGGGTCATAGACAGATTAATGTCCTTTTTAGTAGTAATTCAGTTCCAGAGTAATCTTGGAAACAGTTGAATAGTTCAGATTCTTGATGCAGCCAGTGAGATTTTTTCCACACGTGATCTTTATTTGCAATAGTCTTGTACATCCCTATGACAAATGAGATGGAAGGTCTTTGTTAATATGAAAGAGCAGCTGTTCATATACCTGGAGAAAAAAGCAGATTTTTGTATCATTTGCTATGTGCCTTTTGCCTCTGATGTTCTGGAAAACTCTTGAACTAATTCAATTTAGACTCCAAGCTGAGCAAGGAGTGCAAAGACCTCAGACCAGACAAACCAAACACGTGAACAATAATGCAGCAGGATAAGCAACCCGGTTAAACCTTCCCTCCTTTAAGAGGAAACCACAGAACAACTGCTGGGAGGGCACAGTGGAGAGTGTGGGGTGAAGTGGGTTTAAATCGTGGGGAAGGCTGGGTGGCTTTTCCTCCACCAGCCCCATCAGAGGGCAGGGCAAGGTGGCTGCTCTTTATGGACTCTGCAGGTTCTAAAACACACCCCTGATATTCAGTTCCCTTATTTTTGCTGGGTAGATCTGTAAGATCTGAACTCACTTTTGAAACTGCAGGTCTCCAAAGCCAACTGATGGCCAAGAGCAGAAGGCAATGAAGTTGCTCAGAATCCTGCATGGAAACCCTTGAGCTGCAGGTCTGAGATATCTCACAGTAAGACTTTTCCTCTCCTGCCTCTTAAAGATATTCAGCTTCCCATGGAGTGGTTAAATATTCACGGAGTTAAGGACTGCTCAGGCTGGGAGATCAGGAGCAACTTGCTGGGAAACAGCCTGTGACTGGCTGAGGAGCTGGTGAGCAGGAGGTGGGACAGGGGACAGGGCTTGGACCAGCCCCTTGTGCAGCAGAAAAGCTGCAGGAAAGGAGCCCAGCAAAGGTGGTGACCCTGCCCTCTGTGGTGGCCAACTGAGTGCCCTGTGGGTTGTCACCTGTGTCACATCTGGGCCCCCCACACCTCCATGGGCTGGGCACATCTCACAGGATGCACTGCCACAGCTCCTTGGTGGATCAAAGGAAGCAGGTTGAGCTCAGTTATCCGGAAGAATTTCTTCCCTCTGAGGGTGGGCAGGCCCTGGCACAGGTTCCCAGAGCAGCTGTGGCTGCCCCAGCCCTGCAGGTGTCCCAGGCCAGGTTGGACAGGGCTTGGAGCACTCTGGGACAGTGGGAGGTGCCCCTTCCCATGGCAGGGGTGGGACAGGATGAGCTTTGAGGTCCTTCCCAACCCAAACCACTCTGTGGCTCCACGTCCAGGCCCTGATGCCCTCGAGGTTCCTCCTCATGGCACTGCAGGTGTCAGTCCTGAGGTGCAGCAGCTCCAACTCACTCTCAGCCAGTCCCACAACCTGGTGCCAGTTCTGCTGCCCACAATGCCTGTTCCCTGTGCCACAGCCCCATCCACCCCCAGCGGGTGCAGGGGCTTTGTCTGAACTGCAGCTCCCTCGGTCCCTCTTTCCATCACCTCCCACGCCCAGACTTGTAAAATGTGATTCTTGTGCCCTCATTCTGAGGAATTCCATGCTCCAGGCTGAGCCCTCCCCCCAAACCTGGCACTGCCAGCCCACCCCTCCTGGCTGGGGATCCTCCTGGCAGGCAGCTCAGCCTTTCCCACCCTCCTCTGCCCCCACCTGACTCATTAGAGGTGACTTTTGCCTTTGTTTGTGTGGCACGACCCCAGCCATGCCCCATCACTGTGCAGAGCTTGGGAGCGCCAAGGGACAGGGAGCAGGAAAAGCCTCGCCTGTAAATCCTCCCCAAGGTCTCGATCGTTCCATCGTGGCTCAACAGCTCCGCATTTTTCGCGGTGCTGAAACGTCGGTCCCCAGCGCGGGGCCAGCGGGGACTGTCCTTGGCATCATCGAGGCTCTTCTGCCACCTCCTGGGGGAGAGGAGCAAACGCTCTCTGGATGGATTTCTCAATTAGCAAACCCAAAATTACAGGAGGGAATTTGAATGTTCATTTCTGCTCCTTTCTTTAAAAAAAAATAATTTAAACCCACCCTCCCTAAACCAACAACAGTGGAACTTGCAAAGGGCTCCTCAAAGGGCTCCTCAAGTCTCTATTCAAAGGGGTTCTAACACTTCAATCATTTGTTTGTGCCTTTGGGGCTCAAAAAATTAGTTTTATTATTAATGGTTAAGACTTTTCAACTGAAATTAATTCTCACCTGTGCATCAAGCCCAGTCCAAACGTGTGAGCCCTTCGAGACCAGCAAGGACAGTGGGCTGGGGACACTGGGAGTGGTGTGTGCTCCTGAACCCAGCACTGACCATGCTGTGGCCATCACTGACACAGAGGCTGCCTGGATATCTCTGGAGAAAATGATTGAATTCCATACAAAGGAGTGATTCTCTTGCATTTAAACGGAGACCTCACAGGCTCTTTGGGTTCTCAGCCTGGCAGCTCCCAGCCTGCTCTGATGCCAAGGGGAGGTTGGCAAAGGTATTGAAGTGGAAGTTCTTGGTCCTGGACTCCTCCAGTTCCTGCTCAAGCCACGAGATGCACTTTGATAGATTTGTTGCTGAGGTGGAATTTCACCCTTGTGATGTAACTCACAGAACCACATCACAGATTCATAGAGGGGGTTGGGTTAGAAGGGAATCTAAGGCTCTTCTCATCCCACCCCCTCCATGGGCAGGGACACCTTCCACTGTCCCAGGTTGGTTCAAGCCTTGTCCAGCCTGGCCTTGGACACTTCCAGGCATAAATCTTTTCTTCCCTCTGCCATTCTGGCCAATCCATGAGTGTGCAAACCACACCTGCCTATCTTGCAGCCCCATGATTCGTGATTCCATGCAAAGATCAGCTGGCACCTCTTTCCCCAGACCTTCAGTAACTCTGTGATGCCCAAAACAACCCTCCTGCAGGGATAGATGTGCAAGAGAGGAGCCTCCCTTCCCACCCTCTGCTCCGGGCAAGGACCGGGGATGAAAAAATGCCTGATCCAGCCAGTTAAAGGCAGGTCCTGCTAAGCCAGGGTGTTCCCCAGAGATGCCTCTGCATTCCCAGGATATCCCTGGCTTGGTGTCCATTTGACTGAGCCCTTCCCTGTTTTCAAAGCAGGGAACATGGATATACACCAGGTGGGGTCGGGCTGTGCCCCAGGGCACAGGGACAGGAGCAGAGGGCACGGCCTCAGGCTGGGCCAGGGCAGGGCAGGGGGCACAGCAGCAGGAATTGCTGCCTGGAAAGGGTGGGCAGGGGGCACAGCAGCAGGAATTGCTGCCTGGAAAGGGTGGGCAGGGGACACAGCAGCAGGAATTGCTGCCTGGAAAGGGTGGGCAGGGGGCACAGCAGCAGGAATTGCTGCCTGGAAAGGGTGAGCAGGGGGCACAGCAACAGGAATTGCTGCCTGGAAAGGGTGGGCAGGGGGCACAGCAGCAGGAATTGCTGCATGAAAAGGGTGGGCAGGGGGCACAGAAGCAGGAATTGCTGCCTGGAAAGGGTGGACAGGGGGCACAGCAGCAGGAATTGCTGCCTGGAAAGGGTGGACAGGGGGCACAGCAGCAGGAATTGCTGCATGAAAAGGGTGGACAGGGGGCACAGCAGCAGGAATTGCTGCATGGAAAGGGTGGGCAGGGGGCACAGCAGCAGGAATTGCTGCCTGGAAAGGGTGGGCAGGCACTGGCAGGGGCTGTCCAGGGAGGGTTGGAGTGCCCACCCTGGAGGTGCCCAAGGCAGAACTGGCTGTGGCACTCAGAGCTCTGGGCTGGGGGACAAGGTGGGCATGGGGCATAGGGTGGGCTCTGTGGGCTGGGAGGGCTTTGCCAAGGTGGGCATTGGGCACAGGGTGGGCTCCATGGGCTGGGAGGGCTTTGCCAAGGTGGGCGTCGGGCACAGGGTGGGCTCCATGGGCTGGAAAGTCTGTTCCAAACTGGATAATTCTGTGATTCTCTGATATCTGCAGTGCAGAGGTTGGAAGTTTTGGGCTCATGGCAGGGCAGGACCTGCACACTGAGGGTTTGGGGATACATTTCCATGTTCATGGAGTGCAGTCTGAGGTGAGGGCACAGGGGGAGAAGAAAGGCCAATCCCAGGGGAGCTTGGTTAGACCTGAGAGCTTTGACCTTTGGGACATTCCAGACTGGCAGTTTGGGAACTCAGAGACTACAACAGCAAAGAAAACTCCCAAAAGGAAACTCCCTCACACCCAGTCCCCAAACTTCAGAGGGTCCATAAGCAAAATAAAGGTGCAACAACCCTGAGACAGCAGGGAATGTTGGGACACAGCACAGCACTGTGGATTGGGAATTGTAAATTGGATTTGCTCAGTTAATGGACCTGTTGATGCCCTGCCCAGCTGAGCCTGCACATCTGGCTGGGGTTACTGGGATCAGTGTGGGCACAGCTGGATCCCACACATCCCAACATTCCTGTTCCTGGGCACAGCTGGATCCCACACATCCCAACATTCCTGTTCCTGGGCTCAGCTGGATCCCACACATCCCAACATTCCTGTTCCTGGGCTCAACCGGATCCCACACATCCCAACATTCCTGTTCCTGGGCTCAGCTGGATCCCACACATCCCAACATTCCTGTTCCTGGGCTCAACCAGATCCCACACATCCCAACATTCCTGTTCCTGGGCACAGCCAGATCCCACACATCCCAACATTCCTGTTCCTGGGCTCAGCTGGATCCCACACATCCCAACATTCCTGTTCCTGGGCTCAGCTGGATCCCACACATCCCAACATTCCTGTTCCTGGGCTCAGCTGGATCCCACACATCCCAACATTCCTGTTCCTGGGCTCAGCTGGATCCCACACATCCCAACATTCCTGTTCCTGGGCACAGCTGGATCCCACACATCCCAACATTCCTGTTCCTGGGCTCAGCCAGATCCCACACATCCCAACATTCCTGTTCCTGGGCTCAACCAGATCCCACACATCCCAACATTCCTGTTCCTGGGCTCAGCTGGATCCCACACATCCCAACATTCCTGTTCCTGGGCTCAGCTGGATCCCACACATCCCAACCTTCCTGCCCCTTGGCATTTGCACAGAGGCCTCTCTGCCACAGGCACATCTCCCACAGAGAACATTGCCCTGGGATTTTCCAACCCTGGCAAATCCAGGACTTTCCAGCAGGGACTGGACAGTTTCACTGTTAATAAGGCAACTTGTATCTGCCCTGGTCAACACTTATCCAAATTTTTTGAATACTTATGGAATTCAACATTTAAACCCTTTCCATTAGGCATGGGAAGAGATGGTTAAAATGTCTAAATTTCTCTTCCTATCTTCTTCTGTCTTTCCTTAGATGTTGAGCAGTAAATCACCTAAGAATGTGTGGAAGGGGAGTTTGTTCATTGATTTCCAGACAGTGAAGCATCTTGGAGCACTCCCAGAGCTCCTGTTGGCTGCAGAAGCCTCCTGGAGCCAGGAGAGGAGCAGTGGGGCTGGTCCCTGCAGAGCAGGAATCTCCCCTGGGGCTGGAAGTGGAATCAAACAGGGGCTGGAGCCACTGATGGGTCACCAGGAGCTGCTTCAGAGACAGCTCCACATTCCCAATATTTGCTCCTTGCTGCAGCACCATCACTTACCCCAAGACAATCCTCACACCCCACGTTGTCACCAACCAGCCTTTATTTTCACACTGATTTAAAAGATTAAGTGCAACTCAGCACAGCTGTTCTCAGCCAGAACTTGGCAAGAAATCTGCAGTTTCTGGGTAAGACTCAAAGATGTTGAATCTCCAAAGCATTTCTCTCTTTGGTTTTTGGGGTTTTTTTCCAGTTTATCAGTTGCTTTAATAAAATGATCTCACTCTGCAAATCTCCACTTGCTGGCAGGGGAACAGACAGGGTGGAAAACTCGAGGTATATGATATTTTTCCAAATACCATTAATCATTAAACACCTTCTCTATGTTCCCTTGCCCAATATTATCCAGTTCCAGAGGGTCTCGGGAGGAATCCTGGGGCAGCTGAGCTGGCAGAGGGAGGGGCTCAAAAGGTCCTTGAAGGGTCAGATGTGAACAACATTTATAGAGTTAATTCATGGAATATCCTGAGTTGAAGGGACCCACAAGGATCATCAAACCCAATTCCTGGATGCTGCAGTTACACTGAACAGAAGCAGGAAAATCCAGTGTAATTAGAGGGAGAAAGGGAGATGATTGATACAAAGCTCAAGGCAGCATCTGCAGCTGGAGGGAAAGCTCTAAATGAGGTCACAACACCCCATTCTGGCAGGTCCTCAAGGCTGTTAAAAATGGGCTAAAATAACATTTCAGGGGTTGTTCGGCATTTTTTGTGTCGTGATTGAAAATCTTTAACCTGGGCCCAGATAAACAGATGTTTAAATGATTTATTAAATAATAACTCTCCAAGTCCCTGACAGGAGGATGGAGCAGCTGGGAGTTGGGCTCCTCTCCCAGGGAACAGGGGACAGGATGAGAGGAAATGGCCTCAAGTTGTGTCAGAACAGATTTAGATTGGATATTGGAGAGAATTCCTCCCCAGAAAGGTGGTCAGGCACTGGAAGGGGCTGTGGGGGCAGTGCTGGAGTCACCATCAAGAAAGTGTTAAAGAAACCTCTGGTGTGGCATCTGGAGACATGGGTTAGTGGTGACCATGGTGGTGGTGTTGGGATGATGGTTGGACTGGATGATCCTAAAGGCCTTTCCAACTACAAGGATTCCACGATTCTGTGATAAACAAACTGTTGTTCTGTAACCTGGTTGGTTCTTGGGCAGAAAAAATGAAATGTAAATATCTATGCCCCACCCTTCTCTTTCCAGACAAGGAAAAGATTCCAGGTTCAGGCAGAGAAACCCTTTCCTTACAGCTGAGCCCTTCTACATGCCAAGAGAGGCCACATGGACTCTTGTCTGTGAGCAAGGAAACCCTAAACCTGTCCCTGAGCCTGCTCCTAACCCTTTCCCTAACCCTGTCCCTAACCCTGTCCCTAACCCTGACCCTAACCCTGACCATAACACCAACCCTGCCCCTAACCCTGACCCTAACCCTGACCCTAACCCTGACCATAACACCAACCCTGCCCCTAACCCTGTCCCTAACCCTGACCATAACACCAACCCTGCCCCTAACCCTGACCATAACCCTGACCATAACCCTGACCATAACACCAACCCTGACCCTAACCCTGACCATAACCCTGACCATAACCCTGTCCCTAACCCTGACCATAACACCAACCCTGACCCTAACCCTGACCATAACACCAACCCTGACCCTAATCCTGACCCTAACCCTGCCCCTAACCCTGTCCCTAACCCTGACCCTAACCCTGACCCTAACCCTGTCCCTAACCCTGACCCTAACCCTGACCCTAACACTGACCATAACACCAACCCTGCCCCTAACCCTGACCCTAACCCTGACCATAACACCAACCCTGCCCCTAACCCTGACCCTAACCCTGATCCTAACCCTGACCCTAACCCTGACCCTAACCCTGACCATAACCCTGACCCTAACCCTGACCATAACACCAACCCTGTCCCTAACCCTGACCCTAACCCTGTCCCTAACCCTGACCCTAACCCTGACCATAACACCAACCCTAACCCTAAACCTTCTACATGCCAAGAGAGCCAACATGGACTCTTATCTATGAGCAAGGAAACCCTAACCCTGCCCCTGATCCCGAGTCCTACCCTAACCCTGTCCCTAATCCTAACCCTGTCCCTAACCCTGTCCCTAACTCTGTCCCTGACCCTAACCCTGACCCCTCAGCCCGGGGTGGGAGGAGATGTTTGGGTTCGGGTTTGCTGTTTCTCCCTTAGCAAAGCACCAAAGTGGCTGCAGAACCTGTGCAGGTGCTCAGAGTGTTCCCAGGGCAGGCACACGGGGGGAACAGCAGGGCATGTCCAAGGGGGAGAGAACAGCCCTGTGCTGTGCTCCACACAGTCTCCTGGGCTCCATCCTCCAGGGACCCACCTTGCTGCCCTGACCAGGTGTGGGAGCCCATCCAGTGGGACAACCCCCACCCCAGGGGGATTCATTGCCTGGGACATGAAGGGAGCTGGGGCTGGACTCGTCCTGCCAGCCACTGGCCAGGGGGTGAAGGGTGGGCTGGGTCTGGCACAACGTCTGTCCTCTGCTGTCCCACATGTCCACACCCAGAGTCAGACCAGCCTGCTACCCCTGATGGACCCCCAGAAGAGCTGTTCTCATGATCCCTGCATCAAAAAGGACATGGGGCAGAGATGGGTGTGGTAGAACAGCCTGTCAGCCATGCCCAAGGAGCACATCATGCCCAAGGATCTCATCATGCCCAAGGAGCACATCATGCCCAAGGAGCACATCATGCCCAGGGAGCACATCATGCCCAAGGAGCACATCATGCCCAAGGAGCACATCATGCCCAAGGATCTCATCATGCCCAAGGATCTCATCATGCCCAAGGATCTCATCATGCCCAAGGATCTCATAATGCTCAAGGAGCACATTTCCAGCTCAGCCTACAATGTGGGGTTTAGCCATTTTTTTGAGCAATGTGTGGCATTTTCCTGTTTAAACCTCTAGGAGGCTTTTCCTTGCATGGTTTTGCCTTTTAAACCAAGGACTGGGCTTGGAGTAACCTGTTCTAGTGGAAGGTGGCCCTGAGGTGACCATGAGATGATCTTTAAGGTCCCTCCCACCCAAACCAGTCTGGGATTCTGGGATTCAGTGAAACCCCTCAGATTCCAAACATCTTTCTGACAAAATTACGGAAAACACACAGAAAGGGGAACATCTGCAGTTCCACAGAGATGATGGCACTCACTGCCCCATGCAAGGGTTGGTTTTGGTCTGGTGAGGTTTGATTTTCACCTTCATGGTTGTGTTTGCCATGCTCCAGACTCCTGCAAGGCAACAGGACCTGACAAATAGGTCAATGCACTGCACGGCCTCAGCTGTTGGTGGTTCCTGGGCCCAACAGCCCCAACCATGAGGGTACAAACACTGAGAGCTGCCAGAAATCCTTCCAGGAACAGGTCAACCAAAATGCACAGAGGTGCCCATTAACCTCCCAAGGCAGGAAAAAGAAAAGGATATCCTGCCAGAATATTAAAATCCATAGTGAAGGTGTGGAACTCCCTGCTGGGAACTCTCAAAAATGCTTCATCTCAGGAAGCAGAAGAAAACAACATTAGAAATTTAAGAATTGCAATAGAACAAAGACATTCAAGGTGTGGATTAGGTTTGATAATCCCAAGGCAGTTTTTAGAATCACTGAGAGGCAGTTGATGGGTTTTTTATAACAAGCACAAAACAAGGAAGAGTAATAATGACCTTGGGCTAAAATTACCTTTCATTTTCCTTTAGCAAGAGGTTACTCTGCCAGCACAGGAACAGCTCAATGTGCAGCACATCTGCACCCTGACTGAGGAGGGGCAGCTCCCCCCACACCCAGAGCCCCTGAGGGGGCTCAGGGGCAGCCCATCACCAGCCTGGGCCTGTCCAACCACTGATTCTATGACAAACTGCCTTTCAAGGTCCCCAAAGGAGAGAACAGATTGTGAGTTCTCAGCATTTCTGGAAATGTGCTCAGATTGCTTTTTTAGTGTTTGCTTTTAGAAGAGTCTCCTGGGGATGATTATGATGCCACAGAAGTCAAAACCAGGGAGCTGACAAGAGATGTGTTTTATCATGTGAATAACATCAAGTTCTGCCTCAAGAACTGAGAGTTCTGAGCTGTGGAAGTGCAAAGGGCCAGCATTGTCCAGCTTTGCCAACACCACCAGTGTCCCCAGGGACAGAGTGGACAAGGGGAACCTCCTTCTCAGGCAGCCCAGAAAGAGTGAAATTAAGGTTATTCTTCTGCACCCACCACACTCCTGTGCCTGCAGAGGGACAGCTGGAGGGTTTGTGTTGATGGTGCTGGGGATTAACCCCAGGGGACAGCTGAGCACACACAGACATTCCCTCACCATGAGCTGGGGGGAAAAGCTTAAAAACCAAGTACAACTCAGGGGTTGAGATTGACACAGTTTAATAACTAAAATGAAGTTTGATAATAATAATATTATAATAATTGTAATTTAAAAGGAGATAACAAAAAGGAAGAGAGAAATAAAACCCAAGAGAAGCACATGATGTGCAGCACAACCATTCACCACCTGCTGGTGGATGCCCAGAGCAATGATGGGCCCCTCCCAGTCAGGTCCTCCCAGTTTATACACTGGGCATGACATTCCATGCCCTGGAACATCCCTTTGGCAGTTGGGGTTGGGTCTCCTGGCCATGCCCCACCCCAGCTGCTTGGGCAGCTCCTCTGGCAGTGTCTGGCACCCTGAAAATGCCTGATTAGAGTCAGCACAGCTTGGCACCAACTGAAATACCCACAGTGTTACAGAGTCCGGGGTGGTTTGGGCATGAGGGGACCTTAAAGACTATCCAGTCCAACCCCTGCCATGGGCAGAGACATTCCTCCTAAACCCAAAGCACAGCACTGGACTGGGAAGAACATTTGACACCTATTCCAGCCCAAACTGGGGCAGGTGGTGAGAGGAGGAACCAGGGCCAGAGCTCAGCTCAGTGACTGCTCAGGAAAGGAGTCCCCAAATGGGAGACCTCAGGCAGCTCTTCTGGGACTCTGAGATCAAAGCCAGCAAGTGGAGCTGGCCCAGCCAGGAGAGACAGGAGGAGGGTCCCAGGAAGTCTGGTTGAGTCCATTTGTCACCACTGGAGCCTGTGACTGTCAGCTGGTGGCAGGGAAGGCAGCCTGGCACCCCTGGAGTGCCACCCCGAGGGACTGGGAGCTACTGGGGACTTCAGTCCACAGCCAACCACCCCAAAGGTCTTTCTCTATCCATGCAGCTTCCAAGCACACACTGTGCTACACTGGTACCTGTCAGAGCCCAGTTCAGGGGATGCTTCTGACATCCTCTGCTCCCACCAGGAGAAATCCCAGTGGGGTTAAAACAACCTTGTAGTTTTTGTGCTTTTCAGCACCCACAGCAGCTTCTGTTCCCATTTCCATGTCATCATGCAGCATCCCTGGGCTTGTATTGGCTCAGCAACCTCTTGAACTGGAAGAGAAACTTTCCCTGAGATGTTCAGACACACCAAGGGCTGTTCCATGGACACGAGTGATCTCTCCCAGGGACAGAGCACTTTGGGAACCCACACCCACCACAAACCTTTCCTTCTGAGGCTTTCTCACTGACTTGTAAGGAAAACTGTATTTACAGCTGAGTGTTCCACTCTCCAGCCTTTTCCCAGTGGAGACTAAAATATTTTTAAAGTAGATTTTAAAAGTTTTTATTAAAAGTTTTTGTTAAAAGTTGGTTCATCCTTGGCCTTGTGGTTTTCTTTCATTCTGTGCAGAAGTGCATTTGGAGGAGAGGCTCCTGTTCCTGCTCCTCCAAGTCTTTGGGTGGTGGGATTTGGTCACCAGTTTAGTCCCTGAGCCTTTATGGTTGGGTGAGTGAGTGGATATTTTTGGTTTGGGGTTTTGGTCTTTTGTTGGGTTTGGGGGTTTAGGGTTTGTTGGGTTTTGGCAGATTTTGTTGGTTGGTTGGTTGGGTTTTGTTGGGGTTTGAGGGTTTTGTGTGTGTGGGCCTGAATCACTTCTGGATCACAAAGAGAAATTGGGTTTAACCCCCAACCTCAGCAGTGCCACCCACCCCCTGGGCACAAACACAGGGGGGTTTGGTGGCCCCTGTGCTGAGCCCCACGTGGTTCCCTCAAGTCCAAAGGAAAAGGAAGGGACAAAGCTGTTGGTGCAGATGATGGCACAGTCTGGTGGAGAGTGGGGGGCTCCTCCTGGCCAGGGTCTGCTCCTCCTCTGGATCCAACCAGTGGTCCCAGAGGCCCCAGACCCCAAGATTCTCTCCCCTCAGGCCCAGGTGGGAGCCCCCAGTGCCTCCCCCAGGGCAGGGAGTTCCACACTGGGGGATCTGACTCTGGCAGTCAGGGGGGATTTTGGACTCGTTGCTGGCCCCTGAGCAGAGCTGAGCCCTCAGGTGGGTGTGGAGGTGCCAAGGAGTCCCTGCAGGGCAGTTCTCCCAGCTCCTCTGCCAGGCTTCTTTCCCAGCCAGCTCCCAGCCTGAGGGCTCAGCTGTGCCCTGGGCAGCTGCTGCCAATGGGCCATTGGAACAGTTGCTGGGCAATGAATGGAGGGGGGAGAATCCCCAGCTTTGGTCACACCCACACAGGGATAAACTGGTCCCACCTGCTGAACTGGGACACAAAGTATTCTCTTGTAACTTCCCCTCTGCTCTTCTGGCCAGAGCAGAACTCCTGCCCTTGGCCCCTGCTCTCTGCAGGGTGAGCTCCTTTTATGGCCCACTTTGCTATTGCTGTGTCAGTCCCCACACCATGACAAGGCACAACCCCAGCAGATGTCCCAGCTGATGGAAATATGGTTTGTGAGTGTGTGCTGGTTTAAAGGTGAACCAGCAGGGGGAATGAACTCACCATGAGAGAGATTATAAGTCAGAGCTAAAATTTAATGATAATATTACAATAACACTGACACACACAAGGGAAATTGCTTTCAACTCACAAAACCCCAGCAGTATAACCCAGTGTCCTGGGGCACAAACCCAAGGGGGTTTGTTTGCCCTTGTGCTGAGACCCCTGTGGTTCCCTCAAGTCCAGGGCAAAAGGAAAAGAAAAAACCTGTTGGTGCAGGTGAGGGCTGTGGTCTGGGTGAGAGCGGGGATCTCCTCCTGTCGAGGTCCTGCTGCTGCTCTGGATCCGACGAGAGGTTCCCGAGGTCTTCTTACCCACCAGTTATGTACCCTCAGGGAGCACCCAGTCCCTCCCCCTGGGCGGGGACTCACCCAATGGGTGATTAACTCTGGGAGCCAGGGGGTGTTGAGCTGTTGATGGCCCATTGGCAGCTCTGCCCCCTCAGGCTGAGTGTGAAGGTGATAATGGCTCCTTGGGCAGCTGCTGCCAATGGCCCATTGTCCTTGGGGAATGAATAGAGGGGGTAGAATACACAGCTTTGATCACCCCCACACAGGGTTAGCTGGTCCCTCCTGCTGAACCAGGACAGAGTGCCATGGGAGGAGGTCTGTGCTTCATTCCCAGCAGCCTCACACTGCTGAGCCTGTGCTGCCTCCCAGGAACACACAACAAGGTGCACACAGGGGGAGTGGCCAATCAGACAGAATGAAGTAACATCTTCACCTTCAAAATCCCAGTTTTTCCCGTGGGGTCCTTCCAAACAGTGCCACGACAGTGGGGTCCATCTGGGAAATGGAGATGGCAATGGGACGAAAAACATTCTGGAGCTGGGGATGGGTTTGCTCAGGACATCTGGAAAACCTTCTGATGCACAGGGGAAAATTCAATAATAGGGCAAATGTGCAGAGTTGATCCCATGGTCATTCAGATTTGGGGTGTACATTTTGCTCAGTGCCCATCCATGGCCTGATCTTCCATGAGCTTTTCATGCCTTTTTTGAACTCCTGTAAATATTTGCTCTCTGTCACTGCAGAAGGTCCACAGCCAACCATCCCTGTGGGGAGAGGCACATTCCTTTGTGTGTGCTCTGGACCTGCAATGCCCCAGTTTCATATTGTGCTCTCCAGTCCTTGTGTTAGAAGTGACACTGGACATTAAATCCCACAGAGCTTCTCCAAACTGCCCATCTTTTTCCTTCCTCTTTCCTGCTCCAGTTTCTCTTCTCTGTTCCACTGTGATGAGTCATTTCTTTAATCCTTTTGCAGAACTTCAGGACTGTAAGTAGGGAGAGACCTCTGGAGTCTCAGGACTGGCCTCACACTTGGAGAAGGACAATGGGCAACACCAGATGAGAGAAGACATGGCTTTGCCTTGACCAGTCTTGGAAAAATTCAAATTCCACCAACTCACTTCTGCTCTGTTGATCTACTCCAGGGCTGCACCACCCTGATGACAAAACTTCATGGACATTTTCCTTTAAAAATCAGCAAGTTTGGATGCTACCTAAGACTTCTTGCTGACTCTAAATCATTCATCTTCTCTGTAGTCTTCTATTGGTCTGCAGCCAAAGGTAGAAATGTGCCTCTGTTTCACAGGTTCCTTCATCCACCCTCCCTGGGTCAACTGGCATTTGTATCTCTGGAGCCTGCAGGGGACACAGAACCACAGTCATGGAGTCACAGATCATGGAATCACCAAACTGTGGAATCACAGACACGTGGAGTCACAGAATAAAGGAATCATGGACATGTGGAATCACAGAATCGTGGAGTCATGGGGTGACAGAATGGGTTGGGTTGGGAGGGACCATAAAGCTCACCCAGTCCCACCCCCTGCCTTGGGCAGGGACACCTTCCACTATCCCAGGTTGCTCCAAGCCTTGTCCAGCCTGGCCTTGGACACTCCCAGGGATGGGGAAGCCACAGCTTCTCTGGGCACCCTGTGCCAGGGCCTGCCCACCCTCCCAGCCAGGAATTCCTTCCCACTATCCCATCTGAACCTTCCATCTTCCAGGTTACAGCCATTGCCCTGGGAATGGGGCAGCTGTTCCTTCCCCCTGTGCCAGGTGTCCTCTGCTCCCCACGTGCTGTGCTGCCCCCACAGCACATGGAGCCCCCTGTGCCCGAGCACGAAGCTGATCAGAACTCTCAAGAACATGCTGAGCAAGTCTCAGAGCCTGAGCTAAGTCCCTTTTTTGGAAGGCAAAGCCTTCACTTTGATCTTCTCTGCTTGTGGCTTCAGCTGGCCCAGCTGGAACTGGGACTTTGTGCCCAAAGTACCCCCCAAAAACCAGTTTCAGAGCTGAGGATGTACCTGCTGCCCATCTGCTTGTTTTGAACCCTTTTCTCTGCCTTTCCAGTGGTGCTGGGTTGATAGTTGGGCTCAATGGTCTTAGAGAGCTTTTCCACCCTCAGTGATTCCATGATTCCATGTGCAGCACAGTTACCTTGTGCTCAGGAGTCTAAGGAGCAGAATTCCTTCCCCTTCCTGGTTGAAAATGTCCTCCTTCTCTCGTGGTATTTCTCTTTTCTACCTTATCCACACCAGGGTCTGAGCAATTTTCCAGGTTTCTGAAAAGCTCTGGATCAGACTGGGTAGGTCCTCACTGAGCTGATTTTCCCTCTGGAATCAGAGTCCTGACAGAACCCTTTTTCCTTAGCCTTGAGGCTGCAGTTTGAGAACACAGATCCTTCTTTTCCTGTGGAATCCCTCCCACAGGTTGTGTCCTACAGGAAGAACCCTGAACCTTCCTCATCCTCCTGTGGGAGCTGAGCCTCTCCTTGGTGCTCTAACATGGAGCAGGGCAACAGTATTTTTGTAGTGATATTAATTAGAGCCTCTCTAATTGTCTCAGTGCCCAGAGCTCACTCACCAGCAGTCCAGGCTGGCAGTGCTCAGATCCAGCTGCTCCGGGGCTGCTGGAGGTGTCACATCTGCAGGAGTTCAGCATCAGTGTTCCCTGAGCACTCTGATGGCCTCTGGAGCCTGTGCTGAGGTTCTGCTTTAGATCCTCTGGTGGCACATCCAGGTCACCCCTTTTAAACCAGCTCTGCCTCTCAGAGATCTTTCCCAGCAGGAGCTGCAATTGAGACCTGACTGTCCACTCCCAGAGCCACCAAACCCTCCTGAACTCACAGCTCGAGGCAGCACATTGCCCTTGGGACTGAACATTCCACAGAAATCCTTTGGCTGGGCACTGGTTGCCAGTTGGGCACAGAACTGGCTCCCCAGGGCAGTGGGCACAGCCCTGAGGCTGCCAGAGCTCCAGGAGTGTTTGGACAATGCTCTGAGGGACAGGGTGGGATTGTTGGGGTGTTTGGGCAGGGCCAGGGGTTGGACTGGATGATGCCTGTGGGTCCCTTCCAGCTCAGGATATTCCAGGATTCTGGGATTCTTTTCCAGGAGGCGAATTTTGCTCTTTATCTCATGGGGAGAAGCACCCACTGCCCAGCTCAGAGCTCACCCCAGGAAAGGGCTGTTCAGTTGGACCTTGGGCAGGTTTGTAGGACAAAAGAAGCCACCAGCTGCATCTCCCTGCTGGCAATGGGCTATTATGGGCTGCATTCACTGTCACAGGGGCTGGAAATTCTCTTTGCTATGGGATTGTTTATCCCTCTCACTCCTGGGAACAGCTCTGGTCCCTGGGAAGGACGTGTGAGACAAGTAGAACATGGAATCCCAGAATGAGGTGGGCAGGGAGGGACCTTAAATCTCCCCCCATTCCACCCAAAGCTCATCCCATTCCATCCAGCTCCCCTCATTCCATCCAAAGCTCTCCCCATTCCATCCAAAGCTCCCCCCATTCCACCCAAAGCTCCCCCCATTCCACCCAAAGCTCCCCCCATTCCACCCAAAGCTCCCCCATTCCATCCAGCTCCCCCCATTCCACCCAAAGCTCCCCCCATTCCACCCAAAGCTCATCCCATTCCACCCAAAGCTCCCCCATTCCATCCAAAGCTCCCCCCATTCCACCCAAAGCTGCCCCCATTCCACCCAAAGCTCCCCCCATTCCACCCAAAGCTCATCCCATTCCATCCAAAGCTCATCCCATTCCACCCAAACTCATCCCATTCCACCCAAAGCTCCCCCCATTCCACCCAAAGCTGCCCCCATTCCAGCTCCCACCATGGGCAGGGACACCTCCCACTGTCCCAGGTTGCTCCCAGCCCTGTCCAGCCTGGCCTTGGACACCTCCAGGGATGGAGTGTCACCACTTTCCCCCTGGAGATCCTCAGGACTGCTCTGGACAATCTGCTCTAACTTTGAGCAGGACACTGGAGCAGCAGGGCCCTTCTCTCCGTGATTTGTTGCTCTGGGAGTTCCCAAGGGGAATGGCTGCACTGGTGGAGCTCTGGGAAGGGCTAATCCAGGACTGGAGGAGGAAGGGGGAGATAAATGAGAAGGGTAAGGAACTCCTTTGCAGTTGCTTGTGGGGATTAGTCCTCATGACGATACCAGAAGGACTCACCGTGAACTTTAACTAAAGACTTGGGTTTGAAATACATTTATTCGGTGCAGTCAAATAAAAAAGGTAAAAGCTTTAGTCAGTATTTTCTTTAATACACCTCCAGCCCAAGGAGGTTCCGCCTCGTGCTCGGCAAGGAAACGGCTGCTGAGAGTCTCTCTAACCTTTGACAGAGAATTTGAGAGCCCTTTGCCCACCAGTGACAGGGTGAGATTGCCCTCGTGTGGCTCACGGGAGAAATAAAGGCTGAGAGAATAAACAAAACAGAATAAAATAAAAAATATATAAAATTTTAAAAAAATAAATAAAAAATAAAATAAAATTAAATTAAATTAAATTAAATTAAAAATAGAATAAAAATAAAATAAAATAAAATACAAAATAAAATAAAATAAAATAAAAACTATAAAGTAAAATAAAATAAAATATAAAATTAAAAAATTATAAAATAAAATAAAATAAAATAATAAAATAAAATAAGATAAAATAAAAATAAAAGAATAAAATAAAATAATAAATAAAATAATAAAATAATAAATAAAATAAAATAAAATAATAAAATAGAATAAAAAATAAAATAAAATAAAATAAAAAATAAAATAAAATAAAATAAAAACTATAAAGTAAAATAAAATAAACTATAAAATTAAAAAATTAAAAATAAAATGAAAATAAAATAAAATCATAAAATAAAATAATATAATAAAATAATAAATAAAATAAAATAAAATAAACTATAAAGTAAAATAAAATAAAATATAAAATAAAAAAATAAAAACTAAAATAAAAAAATAAAATAAAATAAAATAAAAACTATAAAGTAAAATAAAATAAAATATAAAATTAAAAAATTAAAAATAAAAATAAAATAAAATAAAATAATAAAATAAAATAAGATAAAATAAAAATAAAAGAATAAAATAAAATAATAAATAAAATAATAAAATAATAAATAAAATAAAATAAAATAAACTATAAAATAAACTAAAAAATAAAATAAAATAAAATAAAATAAAAACCATAAAGTAAAATAAAATAAAATATAAAATTAAAAAATTAAAAAATAAAATGAAAATAAAATAAAATAATAAAATAAAGTAATATAATATAATAATAAATAAAATAAAATAAACTATAAAGTAAAATAAAATAAAATATAAAATAAAAAAATAAAAACTAAAATGAAAATAAAAAATAAAATAAAATAAAATAAAATAAAATAAAATAAAATAAAATAAAATAATCAGTAGTTGGCAAAGGATGGTTCCTGCTGTCCTCCCTCTGTCTTTCCCTTTTGCATCCACTGGGAGAGCTGCACTTCAGGGCAGACGTGGCACAGAGACAACCATGAGTGTCTCTGGAGGGACAGAGCAGTAAGAGAAGACAGAAAAAATAATCAAATAATCAGGAACTAGACAAGGTCGAGGTGAGGATGAAAACAGCCCTTGGATTTGTAGGCAGGTGATAAAAGACTGGAAGGTTGGTCTGGTCTCCATTTCCATGAGCAGAACTTGGAATTGTGGGCTGGGTTTCTTTTCCTGGAGAAGAGAAGCTTTGGGGTAACATAATTGTGGCCTTTCAGTACCTAAAGGGGCTCCAGGAGAGCTGGAGAGGGACTTGGGACAAGGGATGGAGAGACAGGACACAGGGAATGGCTTCCCACTGCCAGAGGGTTAGGTGGGATACTGGGAAGGAATTCCTGGCTGGGAGGGTGGGCAGGCCCTGGCACAGGTTGGGCAGAGAAGCTGTGGCTGCCCCTTCCCTGGAAGTGCCCAAGGCCAGGCTGGACAGGGCTTGGAGCCACCTGGGCTGGTGGGAGGTGTCCCTGCCCATGGTGGTGGTGGGACTGGATGGGCTTTATGATCCCTTCCAACCCAGTCTGGAGTCCTGGGAACTACAGCAAAGGGTGGATTCAAAGGGAAAGGATTTAAATAACAGATACAGTGAAGCTTCAGACATTTCTGAGGAACTTGTGGGATTTTCCTGGTTTGTTGGGCCTTAAGAACAAGTCAGGCAAGCAACTCCCAGGAATGACTCAGAAAGAATCACTCCTGCTTTGGAAAGGAAAGGTAAATCTCTGGGTCAACAGAGATCAAGAGACCACACAGATCTACCAACAGACAGTTCTTTAGAGCACCATAAATCTGGATCAACAGATCTGTAACTCAGTATAAATCTGTGGGGATCAATAGGTCTGGGGATCACCACAAATCTGGATCAATAGGTCTATGGATCACCACAAATCTGGATCAATAGGTCTGGGGATCACCACAAATCTGGATCAATAGATTTGTAGATCACCACAAATCTGGATCAACAGGTCTATGGATCACCACAAATCTGGATCAATAGGTCTATGGATCACCACAAATCTGGATCAATAGGTCTGGGGATCACCACAAATCTGGATCAACAGGTCTGGGGATCACCACAAATCTGGATCAATAGATTTGTAGATCACCACAAATCTGGATCAATAGGTCTGGGGATCACCACAAATCTGGATCAATAGATTTGTAGATCACCACAAATCTGGATCAATAGGTCTGGGACTCACTAAATCTGAATCAGTAGGTCTGTAACTCATTATAAATCTCTCTGGATCAATAGATCTGAAGCTCACTGTAAATCTGCCTGGATCAATAGCTCTGTGGCCAGCAGTTTTGGAACTGCCCTGGTCCACATGGACACACCTCCTGTGGCTCCAGGGAAGGTCCTGGGGACACCCTTGATTTTTGCCCTCCAATTCCTGATGCACTAAACCCACTGAGCAAGACCCAGCCCCAGAGGTGAGCACTCTAAGGATGATCCCAGTGGGGCTGAGCCCACAGCAGGGGGTGGAATGAGATGGTCTGTAAGGTCCCTTCCAACCCAAACCATTCTCTGCCTCTGTTATCTGGTCCCACCTGCTGATCTTCAGCCTCTCTGCACAAATCCCATCTCCTTTGCCTCCGGGGATTCTGTCCCAAAGCCACTGGACTTTCTCACTCCCAAGGCTCATTTTCTTGCTGGAGGCCTTTGTGATCCCCCTCTGATTGGTGTCCTGGAGACACACCAGTGATCCAGGGTTGGGACATCCCCCTCCAGACCTGCCCTCTCAGAGGATCCCTCGAGGAGGGGAGGTCTCCACGGGGTGTTGCCCACTGTGACCCACCACAGGGCTGCTGGTAGAGCTTCTGGAGGCACCTTCTGGAGCACCCAGGCCACGTCTGGGAGGTGATGGCAGAGCTCTGAGCAGAGCCCTATCAGACAATAAATGTTAATATTCCTCTGCCAGAGTGTCACCAGAATGGATTTGCTGTTTTTATTAAGGAGGTGAAAGACTGGTGGGAGAGAAGGTTCTGGAACTACTGGATCCCTCCAGGCTGGACATCCACATTGTCCCATAATCCTCACCACAAACAGGTGTTTTGTGCCTGTGCCTTTGCTTGGACCTTGGAGTGATGCAGCCTCAGGAACAGGATCTGCACTCGCCTGTGTTTCACAGGGAGCAAACACTGCTCTGCCATAAACCCTCTGGGAAGGGCTCCTGCTGTTTGCATTCATTGTCTCTCCTCAGCCCCAGCTGCCTCCTGGCATCCTGTACCCACAAATGCCACCAGAGATCAGTCCCTGACTGACTGAACTGCTTTGGCTCTTTCCTGGTGTTGCCCCTCAAAGGGAGGTGCAGGATCCAGGATCTGGTGCCCAGCAGAGGCAGAGCTGCCCCAGTGAGGGCACCAGGGCTGGCAGCACTGAGTGTGTATCTGCAGCAGCTGCACATCAGGCCAGGACCTTCTCCACTGACTCCCCAGACTTCAGGATCTCTCCAGCAGTTGGCCCAAACCCATCCTGTGCCTCTGAGAGCCAAATCCCCCAGTGCTGCCACCTCAGACACACAGACAGACTCCTGATGCCAAAGCCCCAGCCTGGCAGCTCATCTGCCTGGACACCCCTGGGGTCTGACCCTCACACACCCACACAAATGTTGGCACCTGAGTCCTCCACCCACAGCCCCCCTGGCACCAGAGCTCCCTGCAGAGGGAACAAACAGCTCCTGACCCAGGGAAGGATTTAGGAATGGAGCTGAATGAGGAGACAAGTCCCAGTGTGCTGATCAGGATCAGGGTCACCCTGACCACTAAACTGATCACATAGGATGGATCTTTCTTAGTCCTGTCTCTTCTTTTCTTTCCTGTATTTGTTCCTCTCCAAATTCCATCAATCCCTCCAATTGCCCACCTTTGGTTCCTCTCCTCAGTGTTCAATAGTAAGTCCAGTGGGATCCTGGAACTGGCTTCCCATGCATCCAATAACGTGTCCCAAATCCCTGTGCAGGGAGAGAGAGAAGAGAGTGGGAAACCCCCCAACTTTGCCCATTTGACTCGTGGTGGTGGGTTTTACAGCTGGACTAAAGAGTCACAGAAGGTCCTGAGTTGGGAAGGACTCACAAGGACCATCCAGTCCAACACCTGAACCTGCACAGACACCCCAACAATGTCCAAACCCTCCTGAGGCAGCCCTGGGGCTGTGCCCACTGCCCTGGGGGTGCCCTGCAATGGTGGGCCCCTGGCAGGAGCCAGGGCAGGGTGTCCTTGCTCTGGCAGGACAGGGAGGGTTTCCCAACCTGCCATTGTGCACCTGAGAATTCTTTTGTTGTCCAGAGAAGCTGTGGCTGCCCCAGCCCTGGGAGTGTCCAAGGCCAGGTTGGACAGGGCCTGGAGCAACCTGGGGCAGTGGGAGGTGTCTCTGCCCATGCCAGGGGTGGCACTGGATGAGCTTTAAGGTCCCTCCAACCCAAACCAGCCCATCCCTCTTTCTTTTGTTTAGTCACAGTAGAGGTGCTTTTGGCCCAGGAATGTTTCATACATTGCTTTGCCTTCCTGAGGAATTCCATCCTGTATGGGACTCTCCTGTGAGTCTGTAATTCAGTCACATGAGACCAGAGTGATGGTGACATTTGGTGTAGAGGTTTGTAATTATGACCTTGACTTTCAGAAAATATTTTGATCAAATTCCCAGTAGCTCCAACTGCAGATGGATACAAGGCCTTCAGAAAAGAGAGACACAGTGCCCTTCTCCAAAGGGACAGGCTGGAACTCCCATCAGCTTCTCCCAAACTCCCCCAGGGGGTTCCCTCTTTCTTTTTAGGTGGTCCCTAAACAGGCCAGCTCAGAATTATTGATCAACTTTCTATGAGAAAGCATCACCTCGTTATGTCTTGATCTTGCCAAAGGCTGATTTTTTGAAGAGATTTGTGTATCAAAACTCAGTGTGGATCTTGTGGAGGATAAAGGTGATATTCATATAATCCTAGAATGGTTTGGGTTGGAGAGACCTTAAAATTCATCTCAACCCACCCCCTGCCATGGGCAGGGACACCTCCCACCAGCCCAGGTTGCTCCAAGCCCTGTCCAACCTGGCCTTGGACACTCCCAGGGATGGGGCAGCCACAGCTTCTCTGCCCAACCTGTGCCAGGCCTGCCCACCCTCCCAGGGAAGGATTTCTACCCAATTTCCCACCTATCCCTGCCCTCTGGCAGTGGGAAGCCATTCCCCTTGTCCTGTCCCTCCATCCCTTGTCCCCAGTCCCTCTCCAGCTCTCCTGAAGTCCCTTTAGGCCCTGGAAGGGGCTCTCAGGTCTCCCTGGATCCTTCTCTTCTCCAGGTGACCCCCCCAGCTGTCCCAGCCTGTCCCAGGGCAGAGGGACTCCAGCCCTTGGAGTGTCTCCATCACCCTCTAAGACTCTTTTTAGCTGGCAATGACAAACCAGGTTTTGGTCACATCTTGATCCTGCCGTAGATGTCCCCACTTCTGTGGGACAGTCCTTTGGTACCACCTGCCTCCCTCCTGGACTGTAAGAGGAAAGAAATCCTCCTGTGTGATGCTCAGGGAATTCCCCTCTCTCCAGTGCTGAGTTCTCTCTGCTGTTGACTTGTCAGAGTTCAGACCTTCTGCCCTTCCCCAAAACAAAATGTTCTCCAGGTTTATTGCTGGAACTGGCACCCTTTGTTATTGGTACAGTTATTATTGTGTGGCTTTGTGTGCTCTCCCAACCACATCTGTCCCCTCTGACTCCATCCAGAGCCACCAGGACAGCTCTGCAGAGGCCTCTAAATCTGAGTCAACAAGATGATCTCAGATAAGGAACAGCCTTAGAGCATGAAGGAGTTCCTGGCACAAGACAAGGAGAATTCAGTGAAATGATCAGACATTCACAAGGAGCACCTTTCTAGCCACAAATCTGCACCACACTTAGGACAAGCTTCCAAAAACACACAAAAAAAGTCTCCTGGAGCTGTTCAATGCCAGTGTGGCTCATGGGCAAACTGAGACACAGATCCTTGGAAGCAGCACAGGAGTGACACTGGATGTTCTCGGGCCTCTCTGAAGGTGTCTGGAAGGAGCTGCCCTTCCATCATTAACCAGTTCTGCATAATTGCCCCACTCAGCCCTTTCCTCACCATCCCTGGAGGTTTTTCAGCTGAGCTTGGCCGTGGCACTGAGTGCCACGATCTGGTAAAGGGGCTGGAGTTGGACCAAGGGTTGGACTTGATGATCTGGGAGGTCTTTTCCAACCCAATCCATTCTATGATTCTGTGATTCTGTGGATGTGGCACTGAGGGAGAATCCACCACATCTTGATCCAACCCCACTGTGATCACCAGCCCAGGGCACAGAGTGCCCTGGGCTGGTGATCACAGTAGGGTTGGATCAAGGGTTGGACTTGCTGGTCTCAGAGGGCTTTTCCAACCCAATCCATTCTATGAGTCTGTGATTCTGTGGATGTGGCACTGAGGGAGAATCCACCACATCTTGATCCAACCCCACTGTGATCACCAGCCCAGGGCACAGAGTGCCCTGGGCTGGTGATCACAGTGGGGTTAGATCAAGGGTTGGACTTGCTGATCTCAGAGGGCTTTTCCAACCCAATCCATTCTATGAGTCTGTGATTCTGTGAGTCTTTACCAGGCTGAAGAAGTTCATCTCTGCTCCTCCTCTGCCACAGCCCCCTCACCACCTTGGGCACCTGTACTGGACTCTCCCCCATCTTTCCCCAGGTGTCACCAGGACAGGGCTTGGACATCTGCCATGAGATATCAAGGAAAACCATTACCTGGATTAAATCAACTGAATCCAAATCAATGAGGACACTCAGCTGTGGGGAGGCATCAGGGTGGGGTGTATTTGCTGTTTATGGCAGATGAACACTGAGAGGAACATCTGGATTCAGTGCAGCTCCTCATCCACTGGGACAGGACACGGAAAAGGTCTGATCAGAAAGAATCCCCCATGACTGGGAGGAAAATGCCCAAAAAAAGACCTTTATCATCAATTCTGGTTCCAGTGTGTGACAGTGCAAATATCCCAGGCAGAGGAGAGCACTGGATTTCTCTTTCACATTCCTGAAAAAACCCTAAGATAAGCTCCTGAAAGATGGAAAAACATGTTTATCTAAACCCTGATAGTTTTATCAGAAGGTGGCAATCAGGAGAAATATTTAATGCAAACACTCCGTGGCTGTGCCAAGGCTTTTATAGACCTTCTATTGCTTATAAACCAAGTCACGTCACTGCTGTACCTGCTCTGACCTTGGGAGTTAAAATATTACCCCAAGGACAGTCCCACCTTTGTGTGCTGAGTGTTTCTGAGCAATCCTTGGGGACCTTTGGGGGTGTGGGGAGGGAGCAGAGCCCACCCTGGGGCGAGACCAAGCCCAGTAGTTCTGCCTCCATCATCCTGGGGGGGCACTGAAATTTCCTCAAATTTCCTTGGGTTTAAATCAGCAAAAACTGTTTTTCTGTTTCTGAAGGTGGAGTTGGGGGGGAGCAAGTCAGAATATCACCAATATTGGACAGAAAGACAGACAGAAGAGGGGCTGAGCCTGGAATGGGCTGCACAGAATGGTCATGGAGTGTCCCCCAAAACGCAGCTGGGAAGCAGCTCCAGGGGACCTGCAGGAGCAGGAGGTGGCCCAGAACCCCCAGGGGTCCCTTCCAAGCTGAGCCACTCTGGGATTCTGGGAAGAAAAAGATTTCAGCCTGAAGTTGCTGATGGTTTGAAAGGAGGGAAATGGTTCTGGCAGTAAAATAACTTCTGCTTGTGTTAAATTCTGTCTGGATTTTCCTCTTTAGGGGAAATTAAAAAAATAACGGAAAAAAAAGAGGGAAAGAAAGAAAAAAAAAACAAAAAAAACCCCAAAAAATAGGGTTAACACACACCCTGAAATCCAGGGAGAATGTGGGCAAACCAGGATATGGTAATGACCAGATGGGTGGGAAGACAGAGGTTAATGGGAATAGAAAGAGAGAGACAAAAATATTCTGAGTAGAAGGGATCCAGGAGTGAGATTAGAGGGGCATGTGGGAGGAATTGGGAAGAAACAAAGGGATTGGGATATTTTAAAAGCTGGTTGATTGGTAGCACTGAAAGCTGGAACTGGAGGAGAGACTAAATCTGGGATATATGGAGAAAAGTTGCATTTTAAAGTAAGAAAAATATCTTATTAGACCTGGGAATTTTGACCTTCAGCAGAACAGAGGGAGAAATGGGCAAGGAAATCATAGAAGGACCAAGGGAATCAAGGGCAGGAATGAAAGGGAAGGAATAAAGAAAGGTGGGGAAAGAGGCACAAGGCAGCAACAAGGAGAAGAGACAAAACCAACCCAAACTCCTAAAGCCAAAGGAAGGGGCCTGGGAACTGGGAGCAGGGAAGGAGCAGAATGGGCAGCAGAATAAAAGGGTTTATCAGGCAAAGCTGAGAGGCTGGAGCAGAAATTCGGGTGAGCTGAGCAGAGTGATGAGAAAGGTGAGAGAAATCAGGTGGGAAAACCAGGGAAGGGAGAGCAGGCACAGGAGTCTGGGCATGAAATCCCAGGGAGAGGAGGGAAAATCCCACATTGGTGACTGCAGAGTCACTGGGGACACCTGAACATGGAATTCAACAGTGACAAAGGGACGAGGGGAATCAGGGCCCTGAGTGGAAAGTCCTGGACACAGGGAAGAGCTGGAACAGCCTCTGGAGCAGCCTCTGGACCAGCAAGGCTTTAAGGAGCCCTTGGAATTTGGGAACGGATTGGATTTGCCATCTTAGTGCTCAACAGCTGGAAAAAACTTCAGTGTTGGGATTTAGCACTGAAGGAGCCATTATTAGTGCTGAGGTGGGTTATGGGCCTTGTTAAGGGGGTTGTTGTTACAGCTAAGGTAGGTTTTGATCCTTGTTAAGGGGAATTTTTATCCTCATTAAGGTGGGTTATTGTTACTGCTCAGGTGAGTTATTGTTACTGCTCAGGTGGGTTATTGTTACTGCTCAGGTGGGTCTTATCCTTGTCAAGGTGGATTTTTACCATTGTTAAGGTGGGTTGTTATTACTGCTCAGGTGGGTTATTAACCTGGTTAAGGTGGGTTGTTATTACTGCTTAGGTGGGTTATTAACCTGGTTAAGGTGGGTTGTTATTACTGCTCAGGTGGGTTATTAACCTGGTTAAGGTGGGTTGTTATTACTGCTCAGGTGGGTTATTAACCTGGTTAAGGTGGGTTGTTATTACTGCTCAGGTGGGTTATTAACCTGGTTAAGGTGGGTTGTTATTACTGCTCAGGTGGGTTATTAACCTGGTTAAGGTGGGTTGTTATTACTGCTCAGGTGGGTTGTTATTGCTGTTAAGATTCAAGCCTGGGGTTTTTGGGGCAGTCCAGACCACACTTCCCTTCCTGTGGATGAGAAGGGAAGAGGGGGATGGTTTAGAAACAAGAATTCCTATATCTAAACCCCCAACACTGCCCTGCAGACAGCCAGTCTGACCTGGGACTCAGCACAGCCCAGAGAAAGGTGTGCAGGTGCAAAGGAGCAATTCCCATCTGGTTGGGGATGTGGGGGTGAAGTCTGTGTTTAAGGAAAATAATTTGGGCAATACTGTCAGGAGCAGATGCTCCATCTCCTGTTATCAAATGACACACCCCGAGAGGAAATGGCATCTCAAACCCTGAATTTCCCTGCCCAGCATTTCGGTCACACCCTTGGCACAAACCCCTCCTTTTATCAGTTGCTTTCCCTCTGTGCAAACACCTCCCTGTGCCAAGGAGTCTTCTCCTGGACCAGGTGAGTGAAACAACAGCCACCAACTCTCACACTCTATGCACAGGATCAGCCCCAGGAACCACCAACTCTCAATTCCATGCACAGGATCAGCCCCAGGAACCACCAACTCTCACACTCCATGCACAGGATCACCCCCAGGAACCACCAACTCTCACATTCCCTGCACAGGATCACCCCCAGGAACCACCAACTCTCACACTCCATGCACAGGATCACCCCCAGGAACCACCAACTCTCACATTCCATGCACAGGATCACCCCCAGGAACCACCAACTCTCACATTCCCTGCACAGGATCACCCCCAGGAACCACCAACTCTCACATTCCATGCACAGGATCACCCCCAGGAACCACCAACTCTCACATTCCCTGCACAGGATCACCCCCAGGATCTCTGCACAGGATCACCCTCAGGAACCACCAACTCTCACATCCCCTGCACAGGATCACCCCCAGGAACCACCAACTCTCACATTCCATGCACAGGATCAGCCCCAGGAACCACCAACTCTCACATTCCATGCACAGGATCACCCCCAGGAACCACCAACTCTCACATCCCCTGCACAGGATCACCCCCAGGAACCACCAACTCTCACATTCCATGCACAGGATCAGCCCCAGGAACCACCAACTCTCACATCCCCTGCACAGGATCAGTCCCAGGAACCACCAACTCTCACATTCCCTGCACAGGATCACCCCCAGGATCCCTGCACAGGATCACCCCCAGGAACCACCAACTCTCACATTCCCTGCACAGGATCACCCCCAGGAACCACCAACTCTCACACTCCATGCACAGGATCACCCCCAGGAACCACCAACTCTCACATTCCCTGCACAGGATCACCCCCAGGAACCACCAACTCTCACACTCCATGCACAGGATCACCCCCAGGAACCACCAACTCTCACATTCCCTGCACAGGATCACCCCCAGGAACCACCAACTCTCACATTCCAGGCACAGGATCACCCCCAGGATCCCTGCACAGGATCACCCTCAGGAACCACCAACTCTCACATCCCCTGCACAGGATCACCCCCAGGAACCACCAACTCTCACATCCCCTGCACAGGAAGGGCAGATCCTTTGAGGAGCTGCCATGTCCTCATGGACAGCCTCTTGCTTCTGCCTCTGTTCAGTGCTTCTGCTCCAGATGTTCACCCTGATATCCAACCTAACCCTTCAGCCAAAGGCCATTCCCCCCCTCCTGTCACTGCATGGCCTGTAAAAGGTTCAAGCTCTTATGAGGAAGAGAAAGGACTTTGTTACAAAAGGGCACCACGGCCACCAAAAGCCTTTGAAATCTTTATCCCAGATTCTTTCTTTGGAAGTCCCTTTTGCCCCTTCCCAGCTGTGCAATCCCCATCCTGCAGCTGCTTCATCATCCTCAGGCCAAGGGTGAGGAAGGTCAGGGGTTTGCAGGGGAGCAAAGTCCAACATAAGTTCATGTTGTGCTCCCAGAAGGACCCTACAGATTGCAGCCAATTTTCCCAAATAAATAAAACCTGAGGTGGGCTCAGGTGCTCAGAGCACATAAAATCCAGGCTGTGGCTTTGATCCCCATTTGGGCCATTCACCAAGAGCTGATCTTTGTAGGTCCCTTCCAAATCAGCATATTCTGTGATTCTCTAACAAAGACATGACAGAGAATCATGTCTGGGTGTTCCCTGAGTTTTGTGCCCGTTAAAACAAGGTCAGTCTTTAACAAGGAGCACAAATGTGCAGAGTGACCACCTGGCCATAAACATGGGCAAGCCCAAGACTCCAACACTGGTCTGAAACTGTCCAGGTCAGAACCTAAAATCCTGGATCTTCCCTAAATCCTGGTTACAGAACTGCACATCTGGTCATCCCAGGACCTTGGATGGACACTCAGAAATGAGGCCGTGGAAGCTGCTGAGAAAAGCCCCTTAAACTGGGGCAATTCCCAAAAATGGGGCACGTACGAAGTTTGTTCCAGTGGCACCTTCTCTCACCAGCCCCAGGGACAGAGGCCACCCCCAGAGATGTGCTGATGTCCTTCCCACCCACCTGCAGTGGGACCTGGACATCCAAGGGCCCCCAACAATGTCTTGCTGTGACAGGGGAACCTCCTGGAGCAGAAGTGCCCAATATTCACTTTGATTTGGCTTCAGGTGGATCTGGTGACGTTGCTCAAGGAGATGTGGACTCCACTGCTGTCCTGTGCTCTCCAGAGCTCTGCTGGGCGTGGTGGCATCTCACTGACCATCACTGGGCCAGAGAATGACTGTTAAAGGAAGGTGATGTGTGTGACCAGGAATAGGGGACCAAGAATTCCTGTGATCAGCTGCAATGGTTCCAGTGTGACTGCCTGTCCTAGTTCAGCAGGAGGGACCAGCTAACCCTGTGTGGGGGTGATCAAAGCTGTGTATTCTACCCCCTCTATTCATTCCCAAGGTCAATGGACCATTAGCAGCAGCTGCCCAGGGAGTCATTATCACCTTCACACCCAGCCTGAGGGGGCGGAGCTGCCAATGGGCCATCAACAGTTCAACACCCCCTGGCTCCCAGAGTTAATCACCCATTGTGTGAGTCCCCGCCCAGGGGGAGGGACTGGGTGCTCCCTGAGGGTACATAAGTGGTGGGTAAGAAACCAACAGGTTTTTTCTTTTCCTTTTTGCTCTGGACTGGAGGGAACCACAGGGGTCTCAGCACAAGGGCAAACAAACCCCCTTGGGTCTGTGCCCCAGGACACTGGGTTATACTGCTGGGGTTTTGTGAGTTGAAAGCAATTTCCCTTTTGTGTGTCAGTGTTGTTATTGTAATATTATTATTAAATTTTAGCTCTGACTTATAATCTCTCTCGTGGTGAGTTCATTTCCCCTGCTGGTTCACCTTTAAACCAGCACACTGCCCCAGTGTTGCTGTTGTGTTGCTCCCCTTCAAAAGCCCATCCTGCAGAAGACCAGGCCTTTCTGCTGGGGAATGTTTGAACCTTTGGATTCTGCTGCTGTCCTGAGAGCTGCTCTTTGGACACCCTGAGCTGATTTCCTGGTTATTGATTCAGTGTGTGCACGATAAAATGTGATTCACAGCAAAATCCTGTGCCCTCCTGATTCACCTCCACCACAGTCTGACTGAACCCTGCCAGCCCTGCCCAGGTGGCACTGGCACACAGAGGAATGCTGGATTTAGGGTTCAGCACTGTGGGAAGGGCCCAGTGACCTGAGCACTTGCTCTGCAGCAATGGGCTCATCTGTTCTGTGCCAACACACAGTTCTCTGTGTAAAATAGAGTGGGAAAAGCTTTAAAAAATCCTTAACTGATATTTGGACAAATGCATTAAATACTCTCAATGTCTCCTAGAGCTGCTCTGACAGGTAACAGTTTTAGTCACCAAGAAAAAATGGGAAATAATGTGCAAACTCCAAGGATGTGCATTCCCCACGTTCTGCAGCTCTCAGGCCACAAATCCCTGTCATCTCCTGCAGGAGCTCTCAACAAAAAGGTGAATGTTGTAGAAGAGACAAAAACTGACCCAAACAAAACTATCACACAAAGAGAAACACTTTGGCATTGCTGAGTCAGGGTCAAGACACAGGTGAGTGTGCAATGAGTCCATTCCTGAGCCATCAGCCTGAGGGGTACAAGGAAACCCCCCGTGGATCCTCTCCAGGATCTGCTCCCACCACTCCCTCGTTGCTTCTTGCCTTGTCCTGCCCTTTGCCCTCTCATCTCCTGCTGTGCAGATTCCTCATGCACAGAAGACAGAAATGTGATAGGAAGTTTCTACCCAGAGCCAAGAATTGATTGATTGTCTGCAGATCTGTGAGGAGAGCAGGGAGGGACCAGCCCAGGCTGACGTCTGTCCCCTCATTAGTGATTAAACATTAATAGCAAATCAGAGAATCATATCAGAGAATCACCGAATGTTCGGGGTGAAGGGACCTTGAAGCCCATCTGGTGCCACCCCGTGCCATGGGCAGGGACACCTCCCACCAGCCCAAGATGTTCCAAGCCCTGTCCAGCCTGGTCTTGGCTCCCCATTCCCACAAGGGGCTGGATTTTGGAGTCATCTGTAGAATATAAGTGGAGAAAAGGAAGGAACTTCATAATGAGTGTCTAAAATAATGGATTTGGAAATGAGAAGGATGTCTGGGGCAGCACAAGCCCAATAAAAATAAGTGAAAAACAAAGGGAGTCAACATGACCTTTTCTCATCACACAAATTACCCAGTGGAATCACCAGTGAGACCCTTCATTGTAGCTCATCTTTCAGGGACTGATGTCTTAAAGAATCAAAGACTCACATAATGCTTTGGGTTGGAAGGAATCCTGAGTATCATCTCATTGCAGCCCCTGCCATGGGCAGGGACACCTTCCACCAGCCCCCTCAGGAAGGGCCTTGGCTGATGCCCAGGAGCCCAAAGCAGCAATTCTGAGCTGGGATGTCACTGAGCTCAGTGTTTGGGTTACGACACAAACCCACGAGGAGCTGTCGGGGAGCTGTGGGATCCTCCTGCTCCCTGTGGGGTGGCAGCTGGGAGTGAGGGCAATGCCATGGCAGGGGCAGGGCCCCCAGCCTGGGGGCAGCCCCACAGCCCCTGGGGCAGTGCCATGGCAGGGGCAGGGGTCCCCAGCCTGGGGGCAGCCCCACAGCCCCTGGGGCAGTGCCATGGCAGGGGCAGGGGTCCCCAGCCTGGGGGCAGCCCCACAGCCCCTGGGGCAGTGCCATGGCAGGGACAGGGGTCCCCAGCCTGGGGGCAGCCCCACAGCCCCTGGGGCAGTGCCATGGCAGGGGCAGGGCCCCCAGCCTGGGGGCAGCCCCACAGTCCCTGGGGCAGTGCCATGGCAGGGGCAGGGCCCCCCAGCCTGGGGGCAGCCCCACAGCCCCTGGGGCAGTGCCATGGCAGGGACAGGGGTCCCCAGCCTGGGGGCAGCCCCACAGCCCCTGGGGCAGTGCCATGGCAGGGACAGGGGTCCCCAGCCTGGGGGCAGCCCCACAGCCCCTGGGGCAGTGCCATGGCAGGGACAGGGGTCCCCAGCCTGGGGGCAGCCCCACAGCCCCTGGGGCAGCTGAGCAGGGCACACCCAACACCATCACCTGGTTCAGCCAAGAGCTCCATTTTAAGGATTCACAGTGATGAGGGAGCTCTGCAGTTAATTTGGGGAGTCAGGGGGAGCTCAGGGGCAGATGTGGGGCCAGAGGCAGCAAAGAGGATCACACAGAGCCCTGTGATCTCCAGGAAGGTCCATAAAGAAGAGTGAGGTCCAAGCTCCAGCTGGGGACGTGCTCTGTGGGTTGGGGTCCTGATCATTGGGGCCCATGGCCAGGCCCATGTGTGGTGGTGGAGATGGTGGACACCAGTTCCTCTCTGGTACTGGGCTGTGGTGGACACCAGTTCCTCTCTGGTACTGGGCTGTGGTGGACACCAGTTCCCCCATGGTACTGGGCTGTGGTGGACACCACTTCCCCCATGGTACTGGGCTGTGGTGGATACCAGTTCCCCCATGGTACTGGGCTGTGGTGGACACCAGTTCCCCCATGGTACTGGGCTGTGGTGGACACCAGTTCCCCCATGGTACTGGGCTGTGGTGGACACCAGTTCCCCCATGGTACTGGGCTGTGGTGGCAGCACCCCTTGACCAAACTTTAAATCCCATTTTAAGATCAGAATTAAAGAGGACAATAAAATTTGTTCTCAAAGTTGTGAACAGAAACCAAAAGTAGAAGAGCTCTTTGCAGGAAATCCCTGAGATAAATCCACTCTCCTGTAAAAATTTCCCTCTCTGCTCTGATTATGTGCCCGTTGGCAACACAGGGGCAGAGCAAAGGTGATGATTTCACTCCAAGAAGAGCCACAAATGAGAAGGAAAAGTTTGCCAAGCTCTGTCCAAACCCCCTGAGGAGAAAAGCAGCAGGTCCAGCCCTGCCACTGGGCTGCTCCCAAGGCTCTCAGGGAGTCTTTGTGCAGTCCTGCATCAAATTGCCCACTAAAACACCTTCTGCAAGTCCAAAGCTATTCAATTAGGGGGGAAATCACTAAAACTCAACACTGAACTCGTGTCATAAACTTGCTTTGAAGAGGAACCACTCGAGCCAGTGCTGGAAGGCAAAACCAGCATCTGAAAACATCCCCAGGTCTTGGGGCTGGAACTCCCCTCATGGGATTTCTGGGGGTTGTCCCCAATGTCCCCAGTGCTGGCATTGTTGGGTTGTCCTGAGCAGAGCCAGGAGGTGGATTTGATGATCCTTTTGGGTCCTTCCAGCCTGGAATATTCTGTGATTCTTCTGACACTCCTTAATGAGGAGCACCTTCCTACACTGAGTTTTAACACCTGAATCTTTCCCATTCCAATGTGTTGGTTCTGTTGAAGGTCTCACTACATTTCACAGGTTGTGGCAACAACCCTGAAAACTCTCCTTAGGGCTTTTTTGTTGGTACAAGTCAATTTATTTCCTACATGGTCAAGGATACTGGGAGCAGTTTATCATCCTCCACAACGTGTGGTTTTACAGATTTCTCACCTAAACACAGGAGTTTTTATGTATTCTGTTAATATTTCAATCAATGCTTTATGTATTCTATTTAATACTTAATTCAGTGTCAGGGTTCTGCATCACAAAGGTCCTCACAAACTCATGCCCTTAAATTCAGTTTCTGTCCCTTGATAACTGTAAATCAAAGTGGAGAAGAGCAAAGGCAACTCTTTCCTGAGCAACCCCAGTGTGTTTGCACATGTAGTTACATTAAATCCTTCCCCTGAAATGCTTTTTCAGGACACAATAACCACCTGTTGACAGTTTAGGTCGACCAACAAATTCCAATGAGTTTATGCAATGTTTGTTTAACCCTTGCTACTATTCCCAGCTTTCAGTCCAAGAAATCCCATGAAAACTCAGTTTTCACACCAAGCTATAAAATTCCTAGCCCTGTCTCAGGGATATCCCTGTCCTTGGATCCAGGCAGGGATTCAATGCAGTTCCCATGCCCAGACCATCCTACAAAGGTTGTTCCTGAGCACCTGGAGCTGGGGCAGAGTGTGGAGCTCCAGGAAGCCCAGACCTGCTCCAGGGTTGGACCCCTCAGCCTCCAGCCCCTGAGCTGCCCCTGAGCAGCTTCGAGGTTGTGGGGAGACAAACAGGCTGGAACCAGCTGGTAGTCTCAGAGTACTGACATTCCCAGGGTATGGACTGATTTTCTGACATTCCCAGGGTATTGGCTGATGTTCCAGTCCAGACTGTCCCCTCTCCTGGGTGGGATAAGGGAGCTGAGCCTGCCCTGAGCTACAGCCTGGAGAGCTGCAGCGTTTGTCTCTTCTCTGCAAGAAAGGCAGTGAAAAGTAGCTGATATTCCCTTGAAATTCATCTTGCCTTTCCTTTCCTGGCTCCTGCCTGGGGTGTGTTCCTGTGCTGGAGGAGGGGGCAGCACCTTCCCTGTGCCAGGAGCACTTTCCATGTTTGCCACAGGGATTACCTCTTAAAGCAAATAAATCTTCTCCATTAAAGCAGAGGGAATGGCCTGGAGTTGTGTCAGGGCAGGGTCAGGTTGGATCTCAGGAGAAGGTTCCTTCCCCAGAGGGTGGTGGGCACTGACCAGGCTCCCCAGGGCAGTGGGCACAGCCCCGAGGCTGCCAGAGCTCCAGGAGGGTTTGGATGATGCTCTGGAGCACAGGGGGTGACTCCTGTGCAGGGCTGAGGGTTGGACTGGATGGTCCTTGTGGGTCCCTTCCAGCTCAGCATAGTCTGGGAATCTGAGAAAGCAGCAACACCTCCTTGTTTAACACACTCCCCCCTCTGCAGTGGCTGGCACATGCCAGGCTGGACTGCTGCGTGCCCCTCCCAGCCCAGGAGATTCTGTGTATTCTGGCCTTCCATCCTGTCAGGGTGGTGCAGCAGCAGCAGTTCAGCACCTCAGGCTGTGGCTCCTGCACAGCACAAACAATCCCTCAGAATCCCGGAATCAGCCAGGCTGGGAAAGGCCTCCAGGATCACTGAGTCCCTCCTGGGACCCAACACCACCCTGGCACCAGAGCAGGGCACTGGGAGCCACATCCAGTCCTTCCCTGAACTCCTCCAGGGTCGGTGATCCACCCGCTCCCTGGGCAGCAGGATGTGCTGGTGGTGGCCTTGGCACTGCTGGGCCAGTGGTTGGAGCAGAGCTCCTTCCCACCCTCACTGATTCCAGGATTCCCATGGACTGTGCAGGTGACTGAGCTGGACACAGCCCGAGGAAGCCTCGGCTCTGCCTTGAGCTGTGCCTACAGCTCCAGTTCCCAGACAGTCCTGGGAAACACGGTCCTCTCCAGTCTGCTGGGAACCTGGGACTTCTCTCCTGGCTCTTTCTTGGCTCTCCTGGTTTGTCATCATCTCCAGATGACCTTCCCCCAACCTGAGCCATTCCATGATTGTTTTCCTGTGCCCCCTCCTCCCCTCCAGGGGCACAACCCTCCTGCTTTATAATCCCCCAAATCTCATCCAGCAAGTGCCAAATGGATGTTTTGTGCCCTCCTTTACCCCCTTTTGCTCTGTTTAAGGCCAGTGCTCCACACCTCCCACCCAGCAGGTCCCTGTGTCCCTGGGGATGGCAGGACACTGTCCAAAGGGCAGGAGAGCTCTGGGACAACACACCCAGAGGTCTCCAGTCCAGCCCTGCTGTCCCACCTGAGCACTGGCAGTGCTGCAGCAGGGACATCTTGGGGCTGCTCCTGTTCCCAGGGAGTCTCCCTTGCCAAATCCACAGCCACATCCTCTACAGAAGCTGCTCCTCTGCTGAGACCCAAAGACTGGGTTTAAATTTTAACAGAAAATGGTAAGTCCTTTTTCTACATGCAGAGAAAGTTCAGGTCTAAAATAAGCCCCTGCAGTGCCTTGAGTCAGGAAATGCTGTTTCCCAGAGGTGCCAATTTAGCTTTAGTGTGAGACTTTCTCTTTGGAATTTGCTGTTGGATGGTTTTTGTCCAGGAAGAGTCAACTTACTGGATGTGAAGAATCCTCTTCTACACATTCATAGCTTTAGGAATTTACACATCCAATGTTTCTTTTCAAATGCCATTTCAGGGTTTGGCAGCCACTCCCTGGGCTCAGGGTGCAGCTTTGGAGCACTGATGGTCTTGTTGGAACTTGGTCACTGAGTTGAGGGCCCCACATACCAAAAACGGAGGCAATAATTCAACAGTTAAAAGTAAAAGGGAATAATTTAAAATCTCTGATGTAATCTTATATTCCTGCGAGGGAGCTGGGGGGACTCAGGGGGCACCTTCTGGCTCTGCAATCCCTGCCAGGAGGGGGGAGCTGGGACAGGGGGTCGGGCTGTGCCCCAGGGCACAGGGACAGGAGCAGAGGGCACGGCCTCAGGCTGGGCCAGGGCAGGGGCAGGGGGCACAGCAGCAGGAATTGCTGCCTGGAAAGGGTGGGCAGGGGGCACAGCAGCAGGAATTGCTGCTTGGAAAGGATGGGCAGGGGGCACAGCACAGGAATTGCTGCCTGGAAAGGGTGGGCAGGGGGCACAGCAGCAGGAATTGCTGCCTGGAAAGCGTGGGCAGGCACTGGCAGGGGCTGTCCAGGGAGGGTTGGAGTGCCCACCCTGGAGGTGTCCAAGGCAGGACTGGCCGTGGCACTCAGAGCTCTGGGCTGGGGGACAAGGTGGGCATCGGGCACAGGGTGGGCTCCATGGGCTGGGAGGGCTTTGCCAAGGTGGGCATCGGGCACAGGGTGGGCTCCAGGGGCTGGGAGGGCTTTGCCAAGGTGGTCATCGGGCACAGGGTGGGCTCCATGGGCTGGCAGGGCTGTGCCAAGGTGGGCATCAGGCACAGGGTGGGCTCCATGGGCTGGGAGGGCTTTGCCAAGGTGGGCATCAGGCACAGGGTGGGCTCCATGGGCTGGCAGGGCTTTGCCAACTTCACTGGGTCTGGGGTTCTGTGACCACAAGTTGGTTTCAGTTCAGGACACCACTCACACCATCCTTTATTCCAGTGCAGGCCCAGACAGGCCAGACCTCGTGTAGGGAAAAAGCAGGTGGGCAGGATTGGCACAAAGCAAACCCACCCCAAACCCAGCAAACCCAGAAACAACAAAAGATGCAAATTATCTCTGGCTTTTATTTCATGTACAGCACATAAACACAAGCAGCTCCTTCCCTCACAGTCCTGTCCCCAATAAATACAAGCCCAAGGCGGTGCTTTCATTTCCAGCCATTCCAGCACTGCAGGTTGGAATTCCTTTCTCCTATAGAAACTTAAAGAACATTCATATCCAAGCAGGTGGGAAGTGTCCCTGTGCTCCTCTGCATCCCTGAACCCACAGCCACTGGCACAGCTAACGGGAGGTTCCTGGCTGGGAACGGGCTGCTGAACACCAGCAGTTGGTGCCGAGCTCTTGGCTGCATTTCTGTTGCCCACCCAGAGGTGTCCCCTGCACACAGAGAGTGATCCATACACCGGGAAGGGGCTGGGAAGGGGATGGATAACCCAGCGCTGCGTGCAGGGGAGCCCAAAGCACGGGCAGATCATAATTGTCAGGGATTCCTTGTTAGACTTTAAATATTAGATATTAAATATTAGCTATTAAAAAGGCCGCAGGAGGCTGCTGAGTTTCCTCCAGGGTGTTCAAATCCACACAAAACAGTGGGAAATGAAACCCAGGACATTTTCATTCCAGGGTGACTCATCTCCTGCAGCACTGGAACCTCTCGGAGGAGCTCTCAGCCTCCTTGTTGCCAGAGCTGCGCTGCTGGTGGCACCTGGTGGCACCTGGTGGCACCCCTGCAGCACTGCCCGGGCTGGCTGTGGTGGGATGTGGAGTCCAAGGACGCTGATGGGTGAAGGGATGTGATCTCCACAGCAGTGCCCAACCTCCCAGCTGGACAGCTCCTCTGGTCGGGTCTCTGCTCAGAAGCAGCCGGCACAGGCAGCGTTGGCACAGATCTCACACAGGTCATCCCCGGCAGCCAGGCCTGGCACAGGGAGAGGAGGGTCCATCTGAGCCACCTGCCAAGTCCTCCCCAGTCCTGCCCTGTGCTCCTAATGTGCCCTGGAGGCACTGCTGCTCCAGCTGAAATCGGGCTCAAAGAAGGAAACCAATCCCAAATTCACTGGGAAGCAACAGGAACATGTGGGGGACAAGAGGCCATTCCTTCCCGAGGTGCCCAATGCCATCTAATACCATGGGAAAGCAAACACTGCAGAGCAGGCCATGGCAGGGGGACCTGGGACAGGGGAATGGCTTCAAGCTGAAAAAGGGCAGAGTTAGATCAAATATTAGAGAAGGAATTCCTCCCTGTGAGGGTGGGCAGGCCCTGGCACAGGCTGGGCAGAGCAGCTGTGGCTGCCCCAGCCCTGGGAGTGCCCAAGGCCAGGTTGGACAGGGCTTGGAGCAACCTGGGACAGTGGGAGGTGTCTCTGACCATGGCAGGGGTGGAATGGGATGAGCTTTAAGGTCCTTCCCAACTCAAACCTTTCCATGATTCCATGATTGTCCTTGGCTGAACCTGTCCATGGGCAGCACCTCGGTGGGCACAGGGCACAGGGCACAGCTCAGCTCAGCACAGAGGGACCTTCTAGAGGGTCCCCACCCTGTGCAGCCCAACCCTGGTGGGCAAAGGGCAGCACAAAGAGGGCACAAACCACCCCCAGCTGCTTCAGAAGGGACAGGACAGGAACTCCATGGCTTTGCCCCTGCCATTTGAATGTCTAAGGCTGAAAAGTGGGATTAAAGTGGCAACTCTGCCATAGGAGAAACATACTCAGCCTCTGGAAGACCCTGGGGGCATCTTCCCTCTTGCACAAGGGCTGGAACTCGGCAGGGAGAGACTTCTCCTGGCACAGGGAGTGGCTGCCCATGGGCACCATGCGAGGGTTGATGGGTCTGTTCCCATCCATGAGCTCCTTCAGCTTCTTCACAGACTCCAGGGGGAATTTCAGGTCTCCATCCTATGTAGAAAGAAGCAGAAAAAAAAAGGAGTCAGGAGGTGAGTCCTCAGGCAAATCCTTCCCATTTTAAACTTGAGCTCTCCCAGAAATGTCAGAGAGTGAAAGGACAGGGTGGGAAGGAAGCCCAGATAAAATCTGTGCTGACTGGAGGGGAGATGAGGAGCTGTGGAAGGCACAGACCTGGCAGAGCAGCCACAGGACCCACCTGCTGGGCAGGGCTTTGCTGGGTGCCACAGTGGGCAGAGGCAGAATCAGGGCCTTGCTCACCCCCGTGAGAGAGACCCAGAAATTCCGGGGTCAAAAGAGCCAGGGTGGGAATCCTCAGCCTAGAACAGGAATGACTGGGCAATATCATGGAATCATGGAGTGGTTTGGGTTGGAAGGGACCTTAAAGCCCATCTTGTTCCAATCCCTGCCATGGGCAGGAACATCTTCCACTATCCCAGGTAGCTCCAAGCCCTGTCCAGCCTGGCCTTGGACACTCCCAGGGATATGTGGTAGAGATTCCCAAAATCATGAGCTGAGTGAGGAGAAATGAGAATTCCTTTGGTTCTCTCTCTCTTCTAACACAGCAGTGGAGACACCACCTGTTGGCCACGGCATGGCAGGGTCTGACCCAAAAAAAGGGGCACATTCCTGAGAGCTGAAATCCCTTCCCCAGGACATTGTGGGGAGTTTCCATGAGTTCAGAGTCACAGAAACTCCAGAGCTGGAAGGGGCCCAGAAGGATCATTGAGTCCAACTGCTGGTCCTGCACAGGACACCCCAACAATGCCACCCTGGGCCAATTTAATGGCCCACACAACTCCTGGAACTCAAGGGATTGGAACCATAAATACAACACTTTTCAAAGCTCTCAGCCAAAGCTTCTGGAGCCTGGACAGGACTCTGGGAAATGTTACTCCATGATTTCAGCTACTAATCCCTGTGGGATGTCAATGGTCCTGCTCTCAGTTTCAAGCTAATTCCTCCTTTTGAGGTCACAAACTCCAGCTGCAGATGTTGCAGCTGTTGAACAAGTGCACAAAGTCTGTGCAGGTAACCAGAGCTCGACCTGGAAGAGAAATAAGCAGTTTCAAATTGACCTTTAGCTCCTGTTTTAACCTGGTTTAATGGCCAACATGTCACAGGGGGGATGTGGAAGCTGTTCCTGTCTGTGACAGGGTGGAACAAGAAGAGCTTTGAGGTTCCTTAACACCCAAACCATTTGGGGTTCTAGGATCAAGCAACTCCAAGAAATAAAGTGCAGTGACTGGGACAGCCAAGACCAAATAGTGGCTTCTGTTTCATGAGCCCAGTGGGGAGCAGTGGGAGTGTAGCTGGTTCTGATTGGGGTTTGGGGGCTGTTTTTACAGAATCACAGAATTTTGGTGTCAAAGGTCTGAAAAAAGCAAACAGGTAAACTCTGGACATGCATTTGCTTAACAAAGTCAAACCCTTGCAATCAGGTCATTATTTTACTCAGGTCAACTTATCAGTTGGACTCGAAAATCTTAGAGGTGTTTTCCAACCTTAATGATTCTCTGATTCTGTAAAGGGTGTTCAGGCATTGGCACAAGGCAGTGGTGGAGTCACCAACCTTGGAAGTGTTCAGAAGACATGTGGATGTGGCACCTGGGGACACAGGTTGGTGTCCCCCCAGCCCTGGCAGTGCTGGGGAATGGTCAGGCTTGGTGAATCCAGAGGGTTTTTCCAGCCTAAACCATCCTGGGATTCTGAGACCGTCCCTGCTTGCCCATGAAAGATTCACTTTTCCTGTGCAAAGCAGTTCAGGATTGAGCTGTTGCTCACAGAGCTCAGAAACATAAACAGGGAACTCAAAGAAGGTGGATTTCCACAGATACAATTCCAGAGAAAAGTGGGAATTGGGAAGAAGCCCTGAGATGTGCATGTCCTGGAGATGAAAGACAGCAAAGCAACAACAGAAATAGAAACAACCCCCCACCAACTCAGCTAAGAATGAGGCACTAGAGCTAAATCTGAGCAGCATCTCCCCTCCAAGGGGAGGAGACTCCTCTGCCTCCAACTTCATCCCATTCCCTGAGATTTGTGGTGGGAAGTGCCAGGACAGGACCCCCAGACTACAACACCAAACTGGCATCAAACGAAACTCTTTGCAAAGCAGTCACTGCAATGAACCATTTGTGGCATTTCACAGCAGGGGGGAGGGAGGTTTGGGGGAGAATTCCAAGGAGGAAGAGTGGGAGCCAAGGTGGGTGGAGCAGGGGACAGGAGAGCAGCACACACTGGGCACTCTGCAGGGCACTGGGAAAACACAGATTTCATGGAAGGATTCCAGCTCAGACTCCAGAGCTGCACTTCCTACACTTGGACCCAACTTAGGGACAGATCTTCTCATTTAGGACTTGTTTTTAATGCCTCAGAGTGGAAAACTGAGATTTTTCCATGGAGTAGGAAGGTCTCTCTTGCCCAGAATAATTTAAATGTTGAAGAATAGTTTGGAGGAAATGAATAGCTTAGACCTCAACATCTCTGTCATCCAGAGGACAAAGAGAGGATAGTGCAAGGCACAAAGACACCTTATCCCTGGGATCTGCTGCACACACAGAGTCAATAATTGCTGAAGAAATATCAGTTCTCTTGGCCCTCTGAGGGAGCTGTTTGCATTGCAAAGTGAAACCTCCCAGACTGTTCCTCAGGATGATCCAACCCCCTCCCAAGGACAGACCAGAGCACTGCAGGACCTTCCTACCTGCTGCCCTGTCACCTGGAATGCCAGTCTGTGCATATGGAATGCCAGTCTGTGCATGTGGAATGCCAGTCTGTGCATATGGAATGCCAGTCTGTGCATGTGGAATGCCAGTCTGTGTATGTGGAATATCAGTCTGTGCATGTGGAATACCAGTCTGTGCATATGGAATATCAGTCTGTGCATATGGAATGCCAGTCTGTGCATATGGAATGTCAGTCTGTGCATATGGAATACCAGTCTGTGCATATGGAATGCCAGTCTGTGCATATGGAATGCCAGTCTGTGCATATGGAATGTCAGTCTGTGCATATGGAATACCAGTCTGTGCATATGGAATGCCAGTCTGTGCATGTGGAATATCAGTCTGTGCATATGGAATATCAGTCTGCATATGGAATATCAGTCTGTGCATATGGAATGCCAGTCTGTGCATGTGGAATATCAGTCTGTGCATATGGAATGCCAGTCTGTGCATGTGGAATGTCAGTCTGTGCATATGGAATATCAGTCTGTGCATATGGAATGCCAGTCTGTGTATGTGGAATATCAGTCTGTGCATGTGGAATACCAGTCTGTGCATAAGGAATGCCAGTCTGTGCATGTGGAATGCCAGTCTGTGCATATGGAATATCAGTCTGTGCATATGGAATATCAGTCTGTGCATATGGAATGCCAGTCTGTGCATATGGAATGCCAGTCTGTGCACATGGAATGCCAGTCTGTGCATGTGGAATGCCAGTCTGTGCATATGGAATATCAGTCTGTGCATATGGAATGCCAGTCTGTGCATATGGAATATCAGTCTGTGCATATGGAATGCCAGTCTGTGCATATGGAATGCCAGTCTGTGCATATGGAATATCAGTCTGTGCATGTGGAATGCCAGTCTGTGCATATGGAATGCATCAGGGGCTGTGAGCTTTGGAAAATTGGATGGAGCCTCCTCTGCTCATTTCTCTGCCTGTTGAGATTTCTCTGGTCCCAGCTGAGCTCCTCTTGGACCTTTATCCAGGTGACACTTGTGGGCTCCATCTCATGAACTCTCAGATCACTCTCCTGAAGACCTTCCTGCCCAGAGTCAGGTGAGACAAGACAATTTCTTTCCTGTCACACCTGGTTTACACCATTCTCCAACGTTAGAGGTTTACACCACTCTCTGAACTTTTGTGGCTTTGGATTAAGGTCAGAGGCATCCCCAGCTCTTGCACCTTCCCAACACCTGGAATTAAGTGTCAAAGGAAACCCTGGACACAAAGCACCCCAGGCCCTGAGGATTTCAGGGCAGGGATGAGGCTGGAGAAGTCAGCAAAGAGCATTCTGTGATACCTGGAGCACCTTACAGAAAGCAAACCTGGAGCACAGGGATTGGCAGTTGGATATCAAGGCAGAGCAAAGCAAACATCATTCAGGTCTCTCACTTCAGCCCCAGATTCCCATTCCAGTCACAAGTTTAAAAACACCAGCACTTTGTTGAACTCATAATACCAATGAATTGAAGAGAGAAAACTCACCTGCACATAGACTGCCCAGGAGCTGTGCCCCAGCACCAGGAGCACCAGGATGGCACAGGGGAGGAAGCCTCTCATGGTGCCCACACAGTCCAGCCTCTCCTAACCTGGGGATAGTTTATTTTCTCTAGATTTGGTCTTTTCCTGCCTTGTTTGTGTCCCTCAGACTCCTCTCTGCAGCACTGGGACAGCTCAGCAGTCAGAGCTTATAAAGGCTTCCCATGGCATTGGGTTGGTAATCCATTAATCCAACGTTTTTATGGACACTCCATAAACCTTCCAGGGGCTGTCCCTTATCTGCTCCTTGGCAGAGCAGCTCAGCCACACCCAGGCAGATCCTGGGCTTTGAGAGTGACTTGGGCAGGGAATCATTCCAGGCTGCAGGGAGGGAGTGTGGCTGGGCCCAGGCAGGCCCTGGAGTTGGGCTCCACATTCCTGACCTCTGGAAGCACATCTGGGAGGAAGAAAGAGGTTTGGAAGGAGGCAGAGAAGAATTGGTTTGTTCAGGTCCCTCTTCTGGGGGTTCCAGGTACTGAGAGGGTGCAATGATGGAATCATGGAATTGTTAAGGTTGGAAAAGCCCTCTGAGGTCATCAACTCCATCATCAACCCAAGACCTGGGAACAGATTGGTTATCACTCAAATCATCCCCCCAGGTCACCTCCAGGGGTGTTTTGAAACGCCCACTGCCCTGGGCACCCCTGCCAGGGCCTGACCACCCTTCTGTGCTGCTTCTTGCAGCACCCAATTAAAATCCACATGTTCAAAGGCTCTGGGGTTGTCATGAAGGACAAAGGTCCAGGAACTCAACCCATTTCTCCACGACTTTCATTCTCCTCCAGAGCCATTGTCACATGGGTGGGGAGGCACCAACGTGCCCCTTTTGGCTCAGCTCTGACATAAAGCTCCTGTCCATTGATCTGTAAATGATTCCTGAAACTTTTTTGCTTTGGATTAACATAAACAGCAGGAAAACAACGTTCCTGATCCCAGCAGACCAGAAGATGGCAACAGGCAGCCCCTGAGAACCTCCTCAGGTCTCAGCAGTGGTTTATGCCCCAAAGGCTGCAATTGTTGCTGAAGCCACTGCTGCACTTGGAATCAAATCCCAGGAACTAAAGCAGCCTGGACAGGGCCTTGGAGGGAGGGAATGGGAATTGTGGTCCAGCAGAACACAAAAGCTGCAGCAGAGCTGAGGCCACCCCTGAGCTGCCAGTGCTGCTGGGCACTGACAAACTGCTCCCCACCAGCCCAGGCTTCGCCTCCTCCATGGAATTTGAACCCCTGGAAGGATCTTTATGACAGAAGGAGCAGGTTCCCTCTGCTGTTCTGATCCTCTGCTCCCAGAGCTGCCCTGACCGTAACCTGAGCACTGGCCCTAACACTCTAACCCCTAATCCTAATGTTAAACCTCATCCTAACCCAAAGGTTGGTCCCAGGATGGGCCAGGCTCTGCTGGGGGTGCCCAGCAGTGGCACAGGAGGAATGGGCAGGAACTGGTGCTCAGAAGTTCCACCTGAACATGAGGAAGAATTTCTTTGCCATGGAGTGCCTGAGCACTGAACAGGCTGCCCAGGGAGGGTGTGGAGTCTCCTCACTGGGGATATTCCAGACCCACTGGGCACGATGCTGTGCCAGGTGCCCTGGGATGGCCCTGCTGGATGGTTCACCGTGGTCCTTCCAGGTCAGTGCAGGTCCAGCAGTGCCACCTGGGCCACCAGACCCTGCTGTCCCAGCCTCAGTCCCCTTCCCTGGTGCAGAGCAGCAGTTCACACCCCACAGTGAGGGATTTCCATGTCTTTATTCCATTTTTCATGGTGCAAAGTGGCTGAACTGAGCCCATATCCCAGTTCTGCTCCTCTCTGGGGTCGTGGAGCTCCTGCTGCCTCACCAAGCTGGGGGGGACCAGAGGCAGTTCAACTGCAGGGACAGGGAGGAGGGCAGAGACCTTCTCCCCCCCAGGTCTGCCCTGGAGGGTTCTGTGGTGTCCCACAAACCCCCTCCCCTGCAGCCCCAGGCAAGCCCAGGCCAGGCCAAAGGCCAGGGGAACCCACCCGTGTGCCCACCCACCCTGCTGTGCCCTTGGCCACAGCCCTGGGGCTGGAGGATAGGGCTGGTTCGGGGGCACAGCCCCAAGACCCCCTGCTGTCCTGGCACCTAAACTGGACAGGACAGGCTGTTCTCCCCGGGGGCTGCTGCAGGGAAACCTCTCCCGTGCTCGGGAGCCTCACCAGAGGAGCTGTCCTGGGACCATCTCCGCAGCCTGTTGATGTGCAGAGCCTCCCGGCACTGCTCCCGGGACAGCCGGAACGGCTCCAGCTGGGCCAGCACCTGCTGTGCCCGGGGGGTCCTGCCGAGGCAGCGACAGAGCCCCTCTCACTCCCTGCTGAGACCCTGCCAGGCACAGCCCCTGCCCCTGTCCCAGTCCTGGCCCCTGGCCCTGTCACGGTCACGGTCCCTGTCCCAGTCCCAGTCCCAGTCCCAGTTCCTGTCCAAGTCCCTGTCCCTGTACCAGTCCCTGTCCCTGCCCCTGTGCCAGTCCCTGTCCCTGTACCTGTCCCTGTCCCTGCCCCTGTGCCTGTCCCTGTCCCAGTCCCTGTACCTGTACCAGTCTCAGTCCCAGTCCCTGTCCCAGTCCCTGTACCTGTACCAGTCCCTGTCCCTATCCCTGTCCCTGTCCCTGTCCCTATCCCTGTCCCTGTCCCTGTCCCTGTCCCTGTCCCTGTCCCTGTCCCTGCCCCTGTGCCAGTCCCTGTCCCAGTCCCTGTCCCTGTCCCTGTCCCTGTCCCAATCCCAGTCCCTGTCCCTGTCCCTGTCCCTGCTTCTGTCCCTGTCCCTGTCCCTGTGCCAGTCCCTGTCCCAGTCCCTGTCCCAGTCCCTGTCCCTGTCCCAATCCCAGTCCCTGTCCCTGTCCCTGTCCCTGTCCCTGTCCCTGTCCCTGTCCCTGTCCCTGTCCCTGCCCCTGTCCCTCTCCTGCCTCTCTGCCCACCCTCCCTCTGGCCCCACCATTGCCTTCAACACGGGACAACCTTCAGGCCCCAGGGTCGGGAGGCACCAGGGGCTATCCCAGGAATCACCCATGCCAGGGGCATCTGAGGGCCGTGCCCAGCCCAGGGCAGGGGCTCCACTTCCTCATGCCCTGCTCAACCCTGCCCGGCTTTTCCAGATGTTGCCACACACTCACTTTGGCTTTGGCCTCTTCCCAGGAGGGCTTGGTGTTTTTATCTTCTCCCCTCCCTGTAGGGCCAGAGCAGCCACTACTCCCGCCACAGCAGCCACCCTCCTCTTCCTCACCATCTCCAGGTGCCCGGGTGGGGAGGCTGCCCCCTTGCCCAGCCTGCCCTGCTCTGCCTCGGCCGAGAGCTGTGGGGAAAGGGAGGCAGCTCAGCCACTTTGGCCACCATAGAGGTCCCATCTCACAGCCCATGGCCCAGGGGACAGTTTGGGGTCCTCCTCTCTCCCCCAAAGTGCTTGGCAGGGCCCCTCTGCCCCCTGTGGGAGCCTGGACACCCTGGGGACCCAAAGGAGAGGCCCCAGCAGGGCAGCACAGAACGGTGGAGTCGTTCCCAAGGCTGAATGGAGGAGCCAAAAGATGTGCTGGAATGAAGCCATCCAAAGGGACCCCTCAGCCTCCCTGTGCACAGGGGGGTTCAGCCCCCAACAGGGACAAGGGACAGCACCCCACCCCACCCCCACATACCGGGTCAAAGCTGCCCCTCCTGCTGGGGGCAGGGCCACCATCTCCAGGTGCTTCCAGACCCTCCACGGCTCTGCCCTTCTTCTCAGAGCTCCCCACAAAGGGAGGCAGCAAACTGCAAAGACACCACGGGAGCACTTTGTCTGAGGATCAGCATCTTCTCCATGTGTCCTCCAGGGCTGTGCCCTCCCCAAAACCCCCTGTGCCCCTCCCACACTGTCCTTGTGCCCATGCTCAGACCCACTCTGAGTGAGCCCAGGCACGGTGGTGGCCGAGGGTGACACCTCTGGGTGAGCACAGGGACAGCGGTGGCCAAGGGTGACACCTCTGGGTGAGCCCAGGGACAGTGGCCAAGGGTGACACCTCTGGGTGATCCCAGGGACAGTGGTGGCCGAGGGTGACATCTCTGGGTGAGCCCAGGGACAGTGGCCGAGGGTGACACCTCTGGGTGAGCACAGGCACGGTGGTGGCCAAGGGTGACACCTCTGGGTGAGCCCAGGGACAGTGGTGGCTGAGGGTGACACCTCTGGGTGAGCACAGGCACGGTGGTGGCCAAGGGTGACACCTCGGGGTGAGCCCAGACATGGTGGTGGCCAAGGGTGACATCTCTGGGTGAGCTCAGACAAAGCGAGGGTGACACCTCTGGGTGAGCCCAGGGACAGTGGTGGCCAAGGGTGATACCTCTGGGTGAGCCCAGGGACAGTGGTGGCTGAGCGTGACATCTCTGGGTGAGACCAGGGGCAGCGGTGGCCAAGGGTGACACCTCTGGGTGAGCCCAGGCACAGTTGTGGCCAAGGGTGACACCTCTGGGTGAGCCCAGGGACAGTTGTGGCCAAAGGCGACACCTCTGGGTGAGCCCAGGGACAGTGGCCAAGGGCGATACCTTTGGGTGAGCCCAGGCACGGTGGTGGCCACGGGTGACATCTCTGGGTGAGCCCAGACAAAGTAGTGGCCAAGGGTGACACCTCTGGGTGAGCCCAGGGACAGTGGCCAAGGATGACACCTCTGGGTGAGCCCAGGGACAGTGGCCAAGGGTGACATCTCTGGGTGAGCCCAGACAAAGTAGTGGCCAAGGGTGACACCTCTGGGTGAGCCCAGGGGCAGTGGTGGCCAAGGGTGACACCTCTGGGTGAGCCCAGGCATGGTGGTGGCCAACGGTGACAGCTCCTCACACCCAGCCAGGGCACTGCCCAGAGCTCTCCAGGGCTCACCTCCCTCTCTGCCCTCCACCACCAGCCTTTCTCCTTTCTCTTCCTGCAGCCTCCACATCGTGTATCCAACTTGGAGAAACTCGTGGCCGAGAAAGGAGGCATTGACCGGGCAGATTCCCTGAGGAAGGAAAGAGGAACCTCTCTGGAACACTCTGGACATGGAGGCTCTGCTGTCCCTCCTGTCCAACCCCACTCCCCTTCCCTGAGGGCTCTGCTGCTCTGTGGTGCTGTTCCTCTGCTTCCCTGGGGCTGCAGTCAGGAAAAGGGGGCCCTGCTGGGACGCTTTCCAGGCTGGAGAGGGAATTCCCTTTGGCATGGAGGACATCACTTCTGGGAGGGGACACACCTGGAGCTGGAGGGCGCTCAGTCTTGACTTTGCTTGTTGTTCCAGCGCCTTGTAGGGAAGCACTCAGGGGATGTGGGTGTGTCTTCCCATCCACCTGCACAAAGCTGGGAAGAAGGTGGAGACAGTGGCTTGAACAAGGGGCAGCAGAGTCCGTGGCAGCCTCTGGGAAGAAGCTGTTCCCAGTTATCCAGTTTTCCAAAGGAGAAATTTTCCAGTTTTCCACAGGAGTGGCAGGACACTCCACCAGAGCGTGGGCAGAGGAGCCTCATCCACAGGGCTCCTCTCAGCTGGGTCTGGGATCCCCCTTGTCAGAGGTGTTTTCCAGGGCAAACAAACACCCAGTGACTGAGAACATCCCAAGCTCTGGGGCAGGAGAACATCCCAAGCTCTGGGGCAGGAGAACATTCCAAGCTCTGGGGCAGGAGAACATCCCAAGCTCTGGGGCAGGAGAACATCCTGGGCTCTGGGGCAGGAAAACATCCCAAGCTCTGGGGCAGGAGAACATCCCGGACTCTGGGGCAGGAGAACATCCCAGGTTCTGGGGCAGGAAAACATCCCAAGCTCTGGGGCAGGAGAACATCCCGGGCTCTGGGGCAGGAGAACATCCCAAGCTCTGGGGCAGGAGAACATCCCAAGCTCTGGGGCAGGAGAACATCCCAAGCTCTGGGGCAGGAGAACATCCCGGGCTCTGGGGCAGGAGAACATCCCGGGCTCTGGGACAGGAGAACATCCCGGGCTCTGGGGCAGGAAAACATCCCAAGCTCTGGGGCAGGAGAACATCCCGGGTTCTGGGGCAGGAGAACATCCCGAGTTCTGGGGCAGGAGAACATCCCAGGCTCTGGGGCAGGAGAACATCCCAAGCTCTGGGGCAGGAGAACATCCCAAGCTCTGGGGCAGGAGAACATCCCGGGCTCTGGGGCAGGAGAACATCCCAAGCTCTGGGGCAGGAGAACATCCCGGGCTCTGGGGCAGGAAAACATCCCAAGCTCTGGGGCAGGAGAACATCCCGGGCTCTGGGGCAGGAGAACATCCCAAGCTCTGGGGCAGGAGAACATCCCAGGCTCTGGGGCCTGTTGGTTCTCAGTCTCACTCAGCAGAAAGGGAAGGAGATCCTGGGGTTCTGCACTGTGGCCCCTCTGTGTCTCCAGGGTGGTTCCCACACGGGTGGGAAGGCAAAGCAGACCTTCCAGGGGAATCCACCAGGAGGCACTTCCCAAAGAAGCCAGAATGGCCATGGACTTTGCACAGAAGCATTCCATAGGCAGAGTTATTCCCACCCCACCTCAGGGGGAGACCAGCCCTGGCAGCAGTGCCCACAGCACTTGGACAGTGCCCAGCCAGGAGAGAACACCCTCCAGAACAGAAACACACGGACTCACTGTGGCAACACCAAGACACCTCCAGGAGGCATCTGGGAAACATCCTTTTCCTTGTGGGCTGTGAATAATGGCCTCAGAGTTTGTGAATGCAACAGGGACAGAGACATGGCAGAGATCCATGGGGAATCTCCCCTGCTCACAAGGCAGAAACCCCTCCCCAGCCCAACCTCAGCTGCCTCTCCCCGTCCCAACCCCAACCCAACCTCAGCTGCCTCTCCCCATCCCAACCTCACCCCAGCCCAACCTCAGCTGCCTCTCCCCATCCCAACCTCACCCCAGCCCAACCTCAGCTGCCTCTCCCCAAATCCACCCCAACTCAACCCCAGCTGCCTCTCCCCATCCCAATTCCAGCTGCCTCTCCCCCATCCTTTGCCTTGCCCCTGCATTGTGCCCAAACCTACGCCCCTCTCCAACATCTTGGATTTTCAGGACACCAAGGCCATGCTGGTGGTGTCTGCACAGGAGTCAAAGCCCAGGGCTCATCCTTAAGGCAGAACCCTCTGGAAGCAGGAGGGCAGCCCCAGCCCCCAGGGCCATGGAAAGCTGCCCAAGGCCACAGTTGAGACCCCCCTGAAGAGCCTGGGGATGTGCCAGCCTGACCTGGAGTGAACTGTCTGCCAGCTGGTCAGACTGAGCCACAGCTTGGACCAGGTCTGCAAAGAACCTCATGGCCACGTGGCTCCCTCGGCACAGCAGGACACCGATGTCCTTGAACACGAAGTCCAAGTTCTGCCCACTGGACAAGGCCCACTCAAAGACTTTGTTGGTGGCCTTGATGCACATCAGGATGGTCGCCTTGGGCACGTGCAGGCGCAGAGCGGCCTCAGCGCAGAGCAGCTCAGCAGCTTTGGAGAGCTCTGGGGAGAAACCACCCCAGAGACCAGCACTGCCTCAGCCCTCCCATGGGCACACCACACAGACCCCCTGAGAGCCCCCCAACTCTCCCACCCCACAGACCAGCACTGCCTCAGCCCTCCCATGGCCTCACCACACCGACCCCCTGAGAGCCCCCCAACCCTCCCAGCACACAGACCAGCACTGCCTCAGCCCTCCCATGGCCTCACCACACCGACCCCCTGAGAGCCCCCCAACCCTCCCACCCCACAGACCAGCACTGCCTCAGCCCTCCCATGGCCTCACCACACCGACCCCCTGAGAGACCCCCAACCCTCCCAGCACACGGGCCCTCCACCCAGCAGCAAATGTCCCACCTTCCCAGGCGTGTGCACCTGCAGTGCCTCACAAGGAACAGCTCCAGGAGAGCTCCCCAGCAGCAGCCAGAGCCCCATGGACTGGGGGGCCCTGGAGAGGCTGCTGGTGGCAGGGGCTGTGCCTGGGGCTGAAGGGCTCATCTTACCAGGCACCAGACTGTTCCCATGGGGGAGCTTCTTCCCCACCAGAAATGGCTTGTCCAGGGTGAACTCTGGGCTGTTGGCCAAGAAACCTTCCAGTTTTCCATGCCAGATGGGTTTCTTCATGATGTGGATGGTACCCAGGCCCATCAACCCAACTCTCTGCAAGCAAAGGCAGGTTGATGAGCAAGGCCAGTGCTTTGCAGAGGGCAGACAAGGCTTCAGTGGTGGCTTCAGTGGCCCCTCATTACAGGGGTCAGGACCAGTTTATCTCTGTGTTGCTGTGACCAAACAGTGTCTTCTACACCCTCTGATCAGTTCTGATGGACTGTCAATAATAGATCATTTGCAGCACCTGCCCAGGGCACTCCTGACCCCTCAGGCTGTAATCTGGGTGTTAAAGAACCCTGTGAGACAGGGGAGTGTTCCTGTCTTCACACCAGGGCCTCAGCTGTGGTAACTCCCCTCTGGGGAGGCATCAGCACCTTCACACCCACCTGAGGGGTCAGGTCTGCTCATGGGCCATCAGGGATTCCAAAAACATCCCATGACTCACAGAGTAAATCACCCATTTTGGAACTCTTTGCCCTGGGGGAGGCACTGGACATTCCCACCTGAACCTGAGCAGAGATCTTTGGGTTTTGGGACCTCTGGTGCCATTTGTCAGACCCAGAGGAGGAGCAGAACCTCAACAGGACTGTGACTGCCACTCTCAACCAGACTGTGACCATCATCCTCACCATCAGGTTTTCCTTTCCTTTTACTTTGCACTCAAGGGAACCACGTGGGGCTCAGCACAGGGGCCAATGAAAACCATCCTTTGTGCCCAGGGGGCTGGTTATACATCTGGGGGTTTGTGGGTTAAAACCAGTTTTCTCTGTATCATTGTTTTTATTGTAGTCTCTTTAGTAACTTGTAGCTCTGAGCTGGGATCTCTCTGGAGCTGAGTCCATTCCTCCTGCCAGTTCACCTTCAAACCAGCACGTGTGGACTCCACTAAGGCTGCTCTGTGGCCTCTCCAGCCCTGCTGCCCCATGGCCCAAGGTGGGGCACACAGGAAAGCTCTGGAGAAGAGCCTGGCACTCCAGAGGGTCCCTGGCTCCCTGCAGGGTGTGGGACATGCAGAGGGAACTGCTCAGGGCCTGGGAAGGTCCAAGGAGTGCAAAGAGCTGAGAAGTGCCAAAGCACTGCCCGGGCTCTCTGCCTGGGCATTCCTTCACAGAGGAAACCCAACCTTCTCCTGCTCAGCTGCTTCTCTGCCCTCCCGGAGCAGCCAAAGCACCAGGATCTGCCTGGGACACTTGTTCTGCTTCCTAAGCTGGGGGAGCAATGGACATCTCAGGGGCTGGGCAGGATGGGAAGGACCAGGAAACCCCCATGCCCTGAGGGAGGGCGAGGAGATCAACCCCACCTTCTTCAGCAGCAGGTCTTGGCGACAGCACTCAGAGACACAATCCCAAATTTTAGTGATTTCTGTCCAAAAAAGAGAAAGAAGGTCCATGTTGAGGTTATGAAGCTCATTGTGCCCCTTCACCTTCCCAGCATCAGATCCCCTTCTCCAGAGGGGCCCTCCCTGGGGTGGGTGTTTGGATGATGCTCTGGGGCACAGGGTGTGACTCCTGGGGCTGGTCCTGTGCAGGGCTGAGGGTTGGACTGGATGGTCCTTGTGGGTCCCTTCCAGCTCAGCAGTCTGTGGCTCTGGGATCCTGTGAAAAGGTGGGATGATCCCGTGTCTGTGGGTGTGGGGGAGCTCAAGGCCTCACCATTCCTGGAGAAATGGGCCAGGTCTGGGGCCACCTGGAGGAGGGAGGCAGGGAATGGCTCTGCCATGGCTGCAGCTGCTCCTGCCCGACCTACTGCCCTCCTGGTCTCCATCCCACCATGGTCTCCCCTGGGGCACCAGCTCCAGGGGCAACTTCCCACGCTGGGCTCAGCCTGGTCACAGGGAAGTGGCAGTTGAGGTGTTGCCAGGTGGGGCAGAATGTCCCTCTGTGACCTCAGTGTGTGTCACACACCGAGTGTGTGACTGTGGGGCCACATGGGCACAGACCCCACTCCTGCCCCAGCACCCACCAGACTTCACACAACAGGGGCAAGGACTTGTCATTCCGAGGGGCTGCCCCACCAGTGCCCTGCCCAGGGTCACCCCCTGCTGCCCCACCAGTGCCCTGCCCAGGGTCATCCACACCCCCAGCTGCCCCACCAGTGCCCTGCCCAGGGTCACCCACACCCCCTGCTGCCCCATCAGTGCCCTGCCCAGGGTCATCCATTCCTGCCCCACCAGTGCCCTGCCCAGGATCATCCATTGCTGCCCCATCAGTGCCCTGCTCAGGGTCATCCACACCCACTGCTACCCCACCAGTGCCTTGCCCAGGGTCGCTCACACCCCCTGCTGCCCCATCAGTGCCCTGCTCAGGGTCACCCACACCCCCTGCTACCCCACCAGTGCCCTGCCCAGGGTCACCCATACCCCCTGCTGCCTCACCAGTGCCCTGCCCAGGGTCACCCACTGCTGCCCCACCAGTGCCCTGCCCAGGGTCACCCATTGCTGCCCCACCAGTGCCCTGCTCAGGGTCACCCATTGCTGCCCCAGCAGTGCCCTGCCCAGGGTCACCCACACCCCCTGCTGCCCCACCAGTGCCCTGCCCAGGGTCACCCACACCCCCTGCTGCCCCACCAGTGCCCTGCCCAGGGTCACCCACACCCACTGCTGCCCCACCAGTGCCCTGCCCAGGGTCACCCACACCCCCTGCTGCCCCACCAGTGCCCTGCCCAGGGTCATCCATTCCTGCCCCACCAGTGCCCTGCCCAGGGTCATCCACACCCATTCCTGCCCCACCAGTGCCCTGCCCAGGATCATCCATTGCTGCCCCACCAGTGCCCTGCCCAGGGTCACCCACACCCCCAGCTGCCCCACCAGTGCCCTGCCCAGGGTCATCCACACCCCCAGCTGCCCCACCAGTGCCCTGCCCAGGGTCACCCATTGCTGCCCCACCAGTGCCCTGCCCAGGGTCACCCATTGCTGCCCCACCAGTGCCCTGCCCAGGGTCATCCACTGCTGCCCCACCAGTGCCCTGCCCAGGGTCACCCATTGCTGCCCCACCAGTGCCCTGCCCAGGGTCACCCACTGCTGACCCCCAGCTGGGCAGCCCCAGGCACGGTGATGCTCCTGCAGGAGAAATGAGTTTAGAAAACTTGCAGTGTGGAAAAAAGTACCTTGGAAAAGAAAACCCTCCCCAAACTGCGTGAATTGGAGTGTCAGGAGCCCTCACTCCCAAGTGGCACCACCAGAGAACGTTGGGAATCGAGGAGTCATAAATTGTGTTGAGCTGGGAGGGACCCATGAGGACCATCAGGGCCAACTCCTGCCCTGCACAGACACCCAACGGCCCCACCATGGGGCCCCACCCCAAAGAGATGAGAAGGATGTTGGATTCAGCATTTATTTACAGGAAGTTTGGGGATCCAGGGAGGTCTCCAAAATCTCCCCCCTTCAGGCCAAAATATTCCCAAAGAAGCCTCCCAAAGCACCCTGGGGGGGTGACCCCACACTGGGGTAGGGTCCCCCAAACTGCAGGCCCCCCAAAAGGCTTGTGGTGCTTCTCCATGATTTTTGGGGTCAGGAGTGTCCCCCCACCCCGGGCCTCCCCCTCACCAGGCATTTGGGGGGGCTGCAGCACACTGGGGGGCCCTGAGGGGTGTAGGAAACAATAGAACTGTTTAATGATTGTAGTTGATGGTTTTAATTGACTTTTAATTAATCGTTTCAATCAACCATAACCAATATACTTATTAATTATAAATAGTGTGTTATTCTTAAATTGTCCTTGGGCAGCATTTGGCAAAGTTGTCATAAGTTACTTTTGTGGGAAGAGTTTGGGAAAATTACTGAAATTTCCAGTTTTGATGAAGCAACTTTGAGGAGCTTCAATGAACAAAGCCTGGGAGGGAGAGATGTGGAGATGGGACATCTGCAGAAATTGCAGAGCACAGGGACACTCTGTAGAAAACAGAAGAGAAAGAAGAGCCCAACAAAGACTCAGGATGTGTGAGGGAAAGGCAAAGATCCTAAAAAAGACTAAAATACTGTGGACTAATTAACAAAACAGCGAGAAATCAATGACCAGTAGAGGACAGAATACTAATTAATGAGAGAGAATTATGTGATTTAGAAGCAATGAGCATTAATTTATTTGTTTGCTAACAATGTATCAATAAGTGAACAGGTTTTGTGTCAGTGTTTGGGTCAGACACAGAACCCCCTGGCACAGACAAAGTGATGCCTCACTGGCACTGCAGTGCAGCCTTAGAGGGTGTTGTTACCCCCAGGATTTCTGGAATTTGGCACCAGGGGGTCCATCTCCTCTGTGTCTTTGTGCTGTGCCCTTGCAACAAAGTCTTCTTACCAGAGAAAAAAGAGTTATTATTTTAAAAATTATTTCCAAAACCACAGCAGAGCCCAAGGCAGGAGGTGCTGACGTGCCAGAGGCTGGGAAGGCTCTGCAGGGGTCAGGACAGGCTGAAGGGATGGGCCAAGGCCAGTTCTTCACTCCCATTGGGTGCCATCCAGGATGCAGCAGGGATGTCTCACCTGGCAGCTGCTCTGTGGTTCATCAGCTCTGTGGGTGCCACCACATTTCCAAACCTGCAGTGCCTCTGGCAGAGCTCGGGGGTCTGCACACCTTCCATCACCTTCTGCTTCCCTGGGAACCAGCACACTGTGGGGTCTCCACACATTCCAGTGGGATCTCCACACATTTGTCCTGGTTCAGCAACCGAGACCACTGTGTGGGTGTGACCAAAGCTGGGGATTCTCCCCCCTCCATTCATTCCCCAGGAACTGTTCCCAAGGGCCCATTGGCAGCAGCTGCCCAGGGCACAGCTGAGCCCTCAGGCTGGGAGCTGGCTGGGAAAGAAGCCTGGCAGAGGAGCTGGGAGAACTGCCCTGCAGGGAGTCCTTGGCACCTCCACACCCACCTGAGGGCTCAGCTCTGCCCATGGGCCAGCAACCATTCCAAAATCCCCCCTGACTGCCAGAGTCAGATCCCCCAGTGTGGAACTCCCTGTCCTGGGGGAGGCACGGGGGGCTCCCACCTGCACCTGAGGGGATGGAATCTTGGGGTTTGGGAACTGGGGGACCACTCCTGGGATCCAGAGGAGGAGCAGACCCTGGCCAGGAGGAGCCACCACTCTGGCCCAGACTGTGCCATCATCTGCACCAACAGCTTTGTCCCTTCCTTTTCCTTTGGACTCAGAGGAACCACGTGGGGCTCAGCACAGGGGCCACCAAACCCCCCTGTGTTTGTGCCCCAGGGGGTGGGTTACACTGATGTGTTTGGGGGTTAAACCCAATTTCTCTTTGTGTCAGTGTATTTATTGTAATATTTTTATTGAATTGTAACTCTGACTTATAATCTCTTTTGTGGCGGGTTCGTTTCTCCTGCCGCTTTACCCTTAAACCAGCACAACATTCCATCCCTTTCTGCTTCCCTTGGAACCAGCAGACTGTGCTGCCACACCCCCACAGGTTACAGGCTGTTTGGTTTGGGGAGTTATTGAGGAAGAGAATCCTTACATGCCAACAGCATTCCATCCTGGAAGCTTCCTGAGCATCACAGCTCCTCTCAGGGTGCAAAGGGAACTCCAGCCTCAATAATCTTCCCACAGTAGTTCACCCATAGCAGTGGAAAAGGGCCTGGGGCTGCTGATTGGCAGGAGCAGAACAGAGAATCAGGGAATCATGGAATGGTTTGGGCTGGAAGGGACCTTGAATCTCAGTTTGTTCCATCCAGGAGCAGGGACACCTCCCACTGTCCCAGGTGCTCCAAGCGCTGTCCAACCTGGCCTTGGACACTTCCAGGGCTGGGGCAGCCACAGCTTCTCTGGGCAACCTCTGCCAGGGCCTGCCCACCCTCACAGGGAGCAATTCCTTCCCAGTTCCCACCTATCCCTGCCCTCTGGCAGTGGGAACCCCTCACAGGAGCCCAGCTGTGCCCAGGTGCCCAAGAGGCCGATGTCCCCTGTGCTGTCCCACCGGGCAGTGCCCGTTCCTGTGCCGGATCCTGAGTGGGTGGTTTGGCCTCTTCAATCCCATCAAGGTACTGCCAAACATGAGGCTTTGATGTGACTGTGACAGGGAGGCTGCAACAGGAGAGGGTCACTCTGTGACTTCACAGCATAGATGGAGAACACGGGAAATGGGACGGGGAGATTTCCATGGACATTGGGGGTTGGTGTGCCCAGAGTTAGAACCTGGGCAGGAACACACCCCGTGGGGTTCTGGCTGCCACATCTGAGGGGAACTGTCACAAACACAGACCCACCACCAGGGTGGTTTATGGAGCAGCAAGTTAGAGAGTCTCGTTCCACTGGCAGGGATAAATGCACCAGCCCTTCCAAAAATCCCTGCCCAGGGCTGGGCCAGGAGTTCCTGGGAATGCTGTGCCACAGCAGAGGCACAAACCTTCCCAGAGAGGGGTCCCTGCTCCAGGGAGGAGAGAGGAGCAGCCCCTTTATGTGCAAATGGGGGACAGCAAGAGTCACAAAGAGAGATTCCAAAGGCTGTGGAACAGAAGTGTGACCCCTGAGCATCACTGCCCCTTCCTCCTGGCTGATTCCAGAGACAGGAGTCATCCAGTCCTATCATCCATCACCCCTCAGAGGTGATCACACCCACAGTGAGGCCATCACCTCCAATCCCATGGAGATCCCTTCCCCACCTCTCCCATGGCTGTGGGCTCATTCCTACCCTGGCACTGCAGCCCAGGAGGGCTTCCCCCAGGACTGGTGTTTGCAGGGTCATGAGATGATGAGCTTTAGTCATCAGCAAGTTTCCATCCTGGCCAGAACCCAAGCTGGGAACTGCTGGAGTGTCCAAAACATTTGCAAATCGTTCCCAAAACTCCAGCACCAATGGGCATGACAGACTGTCCCTTGTTCCCCACCTTGGTGCTGCTGCTCCTGTTGCCATCAGGAGCTCCTGGCACAGTCAGGGGACACTTCACCTTGTCATGGAGCAGGACCAAGGGGGAGGGGGATGCACCAGGCCTGTGTCAGGTGCACAGACAGCCCTGGTGGGCTCAGGAGCAGCAGGAGCTGTGGGATGTGACACAAAATAAACCTGCAGAGCAGCTCCAGAGAGCCCTGATGGGACCACTGCAATCAGGAGCTTCCTTTCCTGGGTCAGAACACTCTGAGAAGTCTCACCAAAGGTGTCCCTGCTGGGCAGAGCAAGGAGGACAACCCTGTCCATCTGTCCCTATGAATTCCACATCAAATGCTCATCCACCACCTGGGTACAAACTCAGGGTACATTTTGTGCCTTACAAACCCCCCCATGTGCAAAGAGCTGTGGGGGACCCTGGTCAGGCCTCCAGTTCTTTGTGGTCACATTGCAGGGAGCATTTCTAGGGGCCTTTGGTTTGTACCAAACGTTTCTGGGTGTCCAGCAGAAGAGCAAGACCAGGCAGTTTGTGCCCTGTTGTTACAGCACAGTCAAAAGTGAGCAATTCAGATCTATAGAAAGCCCTGTGAGACTCAGCCATCAGGCAGAGGCAGCAAAGAGCTCAGCTGCTGCTGGCTGGTAGGGAGGAGGTGACTGCCCAAGAATTCACAGAGTAGGAAGGCACAGGACTCTGCAGGGGCATGAAAACAGCCAGGAAGAAATAATATAAACATGGTGTCCTAGTTCAGCAGGAGGGACCAGTTAACACTTGGGGGGTGTGATCAAAGCTGTGTATTCTACCCCCTCTATTCATTCCCCAAGGACAATGGACCATTTGCAGCAGCTGCCCAGGGAGTCACTGGCACCTTCACACCCAGCCTGGGGGGGTGTGGCTGCTCATGGGCCATCAACAGTTCAGGGATACCCCCTGACTCCCAGAGTTAATCAGCCATTGGGTGAGTCCCCGCCCTGGGGGAGGGACTGGGTGCTCCCTGGTGGGTAAGAAGACCCTGGGCCCATCGTGTCCCCTGTCCTATTGCTGAGTGCCTGGGAGAAGAGACCAACCCCCACCTGGCCAGAACTTCCCTTCAGGCAGTTCCAGACAGTGCTGAGGTCACCTCTGAGCCTCCTCTTCTCCAGGCTGAACACCCCCAGCTCCCTCAGCCTCTCCCCACAGCACTTGTGCTCCAGTCCCTTCTCCAGCCTTGTTGCTCTTCTCACTTGGGTTGGAAGAGACCTCAGATTATCAAACCCAACCCTTGATCCAACCCCACTGTGATCACCAGCCCAGGGCACGGAGTGCCCTGGGCTGGTGATCACAGTAGGGTTGGATCAAGATATGGTGGATTCTCTGTCCCTGGAGGTGTTTCAGAGGACACTCAGAGCCACATCCAGTCCCTTCTCCAGCCTCGTTGCTCTTCTCTGGCCCCGCTCCAGCCCCTCAATCTCTTTCCTCAACTGAGGGGCCCAGAACTGAACACAACACTCAAGGTGTGCCCTCCCCAAGGCAGAGTCCAGGGGAAGGGTCACTGCCCTGGGCCTGCTGGCCACGCTAGTTTGGATCCAGGACAGGATCCCATTGGCCTTCTTGGCCACCTGGGCACACTGTTGGCTCCTGTTGAGCTTCCTGTCCCTCAGTCCCCCCAGGTCCCTCTGCCTGGCTGCTCCAGGGCACTTGGCATTTTGCCAGCTCGGCTCAAGACAGTGAGGAAGGACCTTGGCAGGATAAAACCCACAGTCCCACCCTGCAGGATCTGCCCCTGCCCAGCCCCAGCCTGGTGTGCCCTGGTGGTGCCAGGGGGCAGAGGGGGCCTCACAGCCCAGGGAGGCCTCAACAAAACTGCTGGGAATGATACAACTTTTATAATTCTTTTAATAATCCCAAATAACCCTTTGGTGAGTGATTCTGTCTCATCTCAGGTTGTGTGTGAGGGCCTTCAATCACTTCGGGGCAGCACAGAGCAAAAGTTGTCACGAGCTACTTCAGTGAGAAAAGGGCTTGGGAAAGGCACCAGAACTGGAGGGTTTGTCCAGGAGAACCTTGATGGACTCAAGGACCAAGCCTGGGAGAGGAGGATGTGCTGTTGCAGTTGGGTATTTGGAAGAGGGATTTATGGACTACAAGGACCTTTTGCAGACACCAGAAGATGGAGAAAAGAATTAACAAAGAATTCAGCATATGTGTTGGAAAGTCCCTAATGGTGAAAAAATATACTAAAAAGACTAAAAATGTGGACTTAGTTAGCAGACAAAGCAAGAAATTAATAACCAATAGAAGCAGATTACTGACTAACGAAAGAGAATTATGTTAATTAAGAACCAACGAACATTAATTTCTTTTATTTACAAAATTTATAGATTTGGCCTGGACAAGGAATTAGGGTTGAGGAAAGACCCTTCACCCCACCCCTCTTCCATTTTTATGAGTTTATGTACAAATCTCAACCTGCAGTGGCTCTGGGAACCCACAAACATTTACAGGGGAGGAAGGTGGGGAAAAACCAAAAAAGTTGTGGATTAATTTCATTGGAAAATATCCCAGAAATCACCAGGTAAGTCCATTTGGCAATTCTCTCTCTGCAGTCTCGGTCACCCCATGGCACCAGGACCCCCAGCCCCCCATCCAGAGCCACCTGCAGTGCCACCCCTGCTCAGGACCCCCAGCCCTCCATCCAGAGCCCCCTGCAGTGCCACCCCTGCTCAGGACCCCCAGCCCCCCACCCAGAGCCCCCTGCAGTGCCATCCCCTGCTCAGAACCCCCATCCAATGCCCCCTGCAGTGCCATCCCCTGCTCAGGACCCCCACCAGAGCCCCCTGCAGTGCCATCCCCTGCTCAGGACCCCCACCAGAGCCCCCAGCAGTGCCAACCCCTGCTCAGGACCCCCAGTCCCCCACCAGAGCCACCTGCAGTGCCATCCCCTGCTCAGGACCTCCAGCCCTCCATCCAGAGCCCCCTGCAGTGCCATCCCCTGCTCAGAACCTCCACCAGAGCCCCCTGCAGTGCCATCCCCTGCTCAGAACCCCCACCAGAGCCCCCTGCAGTGCCATCCCCTGCTCAGGACCTCCAGCCCTCCATCCAGAGCCCCCTGCAGTGCCATCCCCTGCTCAGAACCTCCACCAGAGCCCCCTGCAGTGCCATCCCCTGCTCAGAACCTCCACCAGAGCCCCCTGCAGTGCCATCCCCTGCTCAGAACCCCCACCAGAGCCCCCTGCAGTGCCATCCCCTGCTCAGAACCTCCACCAGAGCCCCCTGCAGTGCCATCCCCTGCTCAGAACCTCCACCAGAGCCCCCTGCAGTGCCATCCCCTGCTCAGAACCTCCACCAGAGCCCCCTGCAGTGCCATCTCCTGCTCAGAACCCCCACCAGAGCCCCCTGCAGTGCCATCCCCTGCTCAGGACCTCCAGCCCTCCATCCAGAGCCCCCTGCAGTGCCATCCCCTGCTCAGAACCTCCACCAGAGTCCCCTGCAGTGCCATCCCCTGCTCAGGACCCCCATCCAATGCCCCCTGCAGTGCCATCCCCTGCTCAGGACCCCCACCCAGAGCCCACTGCAGTGCCATCCCCTGCTCAGGACCCCCAGCCCTCCACCCAGAGCCCCCTGCAGTGCCATCCCCTGCTCAGGACCCCCAGCCCTCCATCCAGAGCCCCCTGCAGTGCCACCCCCTGCTCAGAAGGTCTCGGGGCCGCCGCTCCCTCTCTCCTCCCGCAGAGGGGACGCCGGGGTGTCCCCTGGCGATGCCACGTTCAGGTAGCCCAGCTCGGAGGGTTGGCAGGGGCACAGGCCCAGGGATGAGTCCTGGCTCTCGGCCTCTCCCTCTGGCCCCGTGTCCTGGGGGGGCCGAGGGGCACCGAGGGGCTCGGGGGCATCGCGGGGGGCACAGCTGGAAGGGAATGTCCTCTGTTAGACCAACCTGCACATCTCTGCCCCTCTGGCACCCACAGAGCCCCAACAGCACCAACCCCCTGGGGCAGGGCAGGGCTGTGGGCAGGGCCCTCCTCTTGGGCTGAGGCTGCCACTCTGCTCCTCGAGCCAAGGCTCTGACACTCCTCACCCACCCCACAACCTTCTCCAAGGCTCTGACACCCCTCACCCACCCCCCAACCTTCTCCAAGGCTCTGACACCCCTCACCCACCCCACAACCCTGTCCAAGGCTCTGACACCCCTCACCCACCCCCCATCCCTGTCCAAGGGTCTGACACCCCTCACCCACCGCCCATCCCTGTCCAAGGCTCTGACACCCCTCACCCACCACCCAACCTTCTCCAAGGCTCTGACACCCCTCACCCACCACCCAACCTTCTCCAAGGGTCTGACACCCCTCACCCACCCCACAACCTTCTCCAAGGGTCTGACACCCCTCACCCACCCCCCAACCTTCTCCAAGGCTCTGACACTCCTCACCCACCCCACAATCTTCTCCAAGGCTCTGACACCCCTAACCCAGCCCTGAACCTTCTCAGACCATTCTTCACCCCCCACAGCACCTGCAGAGACCAGAGCTGGAGGGTCCCTCTGCCTTCCCCTTGTCATGTTGGCATGGACCAGGATGGAGGACCAGCCCACCCTCCCTCCTGCCCCTGTGTGGACACAGCTTGGGGCACCCAGTGCTCCTCTAAACCTCATCCCCTCTTGTGCAAAGACTCCTCCAAAGCCACTGGGCCCCAAGGGGCCCAAATCCCACAGCGTTTCCCAAAATATTTTACTTCTCCATCCCATCAGCTGAGTGTTTTGAACACCATTTTCCCTGTAATTTGACTAAAACCAAAGACAAAAGACCCCTTGGAGGTGAGAGCACAGGGTGGAGCAGCCAAAATGCCCAACGTGCCCCTCTGTGCCCCCCCCAGCAGTACCTGGCACGAGGGGGTGGCAGCCCCTTACTCTGGAGTTGGCGCTCGGAGACAGGAAGGGCCTTCGGGTCCTGGAAGGAGGAAGAGAGACTTTGAAAGGAGGAGGTGCAGGTCAGACCCCGAATTCCAACATCTCCTGCTCTTCCAAGCCCCCCAGCTCCACTCAGAGTCCTCCCCATCAGCTCCAGCCCCACAGAGGAGCTAATCAGGGATTTGGCCTCTGAGTCTGAATTCAAATAAACCCCACCCAGCCCAGGGGAGCCCACACAGCCCTGTCCCCCTCAACAGCTCATTGCCACCCAATCTGGGCTCCTTCCAAATTAAAATAGCCCAATAAAAAGCCTTTGATTTCCTGTTTTTAACCCATTTCCCTCCAGAGCTCTTCATAACAAGGTCAGGATCTTCTCTCAGCTCAGTCGAGTTGGGATCATCGCTCAGCTTGGCCTGAGGCTTTGGGGTGATGGAGGAACATTCCCAACCCCCTGCCCAGGGCTGATCCTCCTAATTCTGGAACCAACTTCCAAACCAAGGTCTTTGAACACCTTCTCTAAAGGTGCCAAGTGAGATTCCTGTCCCTGTGGAAAGGGATCCCACTGCACAGCCGCTCAGGGATGAGTGAGGAGTGTACGGAGCCTTCAGCTCCCCACAAAGCCATCCCAAATTCCTCCATGTCTGGGCCCTTCCCATCCCAGCTGGTGGGTCCAGCTCTTCTCCAGCCCCTCAGGTCCAGCCCTCCAGGGTCTCACCTCGGTGGAGGGAGTGGGGCTGGTCCTGGGCAGGCGCTGCTGGAGCTGGAGCTTGTTCTCCTGCCCCCGGGCGTTCTCCTCCTCCAGGATCTTCCCTCTGAGTGTGGAACAAGGCACAGCTTATTTTCCTTCTGACCACACTCCATTTCCAAAGGGGAATTTTCCTTTCCAACCTCAGACCCAGAGGCCTCTGCAGCCCCCAGCTCAATGCCCAGGACTTTGATGGGAAAATGGGCTAATTACATCCCTAATTACAGCCATCAAAGACACCAATGGCTGGGGTGAAATCCAAGCCTTCCTCTGGAATTCTTGAGAGAAACAGGCACAAAACCAGGGAAGAGGGAGGTTCCCAGAGGGGTGGACATCAGGAGGTCCTACCTGCTCTGCAGGGGGGCAATCACAGACCGGAGGCTCCAAAGGGGCTCCTCCTGCTCCGAGATCTTCTGGAGGAGCCGCCGCCTCTCCTGGAGCAGCTTCTCATTCTCAGCAGTGACCTGGGCAATGAGCACCTTCCCCTGAGGGACAGGGGAGAAGGGAAGAACAACCAGCAGTTACTCCTGGGCCTCCTCTGTCCTCTGAAACCTCAGAGCCTTTGCAAAGGGATCACCATCAAGGATGGCAACTCCCAGAAGTTGGAGTCCCCATCCTGGAAGTGTTCAAGAACTGAGGGGATGTGGCCCTTGGGGACACAGGTTAGTGGTGAACACGGCGGGGGTGGGTTGATGGTTGGACTCGATGGAGATCATCACCTTAAAGGTCCTTTCCAACTGTAACAACTCTATGATTCCACTCCCTATTTGATGCAAAATATCCCAAAAGAGGTTTGGGGGTGACTTCCAAGCAGCAATTGCTGAGACAAGAACGATGGAGCTCAGGCAGTGTCTGGATTGGAGGATTTGGCTTCACCTGAGGGCAAACCTGAGCCAGGAATTTCCTTCTGGCTTTTGGTTCCTACACGTGGGGCCCAGTGCCCCTGGTCCCTTCCTAGAGGGGCTGGTCCCCCTTCCTGCAAGGAAGGACTTTGGACAAGGGCCTGGAGGGACAGGACACAGGGATTGGCTTCCCACTGTCAGAGGGCAGGAATTGATGGGATATTGGGAAAGAATTCCTGGCTGGGAGGGTGGGCAGGCCCTGGCACAGGTTGGGCAGAGAAGCCGTGGCTGCCCCATCCCTGGGAGTGTCCAAGGCCAGGCTGGACAGGGCTTGGAGCCACCTGGGACAGTGGGAGGTGTCCCTGCCATGGCAGGGGGTGGGACTGGATGGGCTTTAAGGTCCTTTCCAACCCAAACCATTCCAAGATTATCTTGGACCCAGGGATGCTCCTGCAGCCCCCCCTTGCCAAGAAGCCCTGGGTGTGTCTCTCACCTTCTCCACCTGCAGCTTTGACTCGCTGAGCTCGTTTTCCAGCTGTTTAATCCTGCTGTCCCTCTGCTTCACCTCGTGGATGAAGCTCTCCTTGGCTCTGCGCATCTTGTCCTTGTGCCGGAGCTGCATCTCGTTGTACTTCCTGAGGAAAGGACAACTCCAGGCTGGGAAATGCCCTGTGTGCAGGGTCACACCAGGCAGGGCATGTCCCCAGGTCCTTCAGGCTCCTCAAAGCCTCAGCTTGGAGCCTCAGCCCTTCCCCAGCTCCTTCTGCGTGCACAGAACAACCACATGGACATTCTGGACTCTTCTACTGACAAATTTGGGCTTTTTTTTGCTGGAAAACTTATATTTTTAATTGCCAACCAAATGGAAATCGATTGAAGGACCTAAAGCATTCCCAAAACTGACTCTCAAATCTTTGTTCTTTCCCCTCACAGCTCTTTATACCAAACAGGGTCATAGAGGCACCAAAACTGGAAGCTGCAGTGAAAGGATAAGTTGTTTCTGTGTGTGAGGATGTAGGTGGTGAAGAAAATGACTTGTGAAGGGGAAAAAAGGTTGGGAAAGGCCTCTGAGAGGGTGGAGTGCAACCACTGCCCCAGCACTGCCAGGGCCACCAGCAGCCCATGGCCCCAAGGGCCACAGCCACACATTGGCTGAAAAATAAGAATCCTGAACGGGCAAGGATGGACCAAGAGGAGCAGAAAGAGCCACCTCAGAGGGAGCTTCTCAGAGCTGTGACCCTGGGGGGGATGTTTGTCTCTGCTGACACTTGTGATTGCCCCTCACACCTGGCCCTTTGGGCAGTTCATGCACTTGGGGTACAAGGGCAATAATGTCAAAAAAGAAGGGAAATTTCTACCATCTGCCATGGGATAATCGCCCATGTTGGCTCAAAACTCCTGATAAAAGGGCAACTGGCCTTGAATATGGGATCCAAAAGGGTGTGGGGAGGAAGGAGCAGCTCCAAGGAGAGTCTCTGCCAGGGCCAGACCACAACCAGCAGCACCCACAGCCCTCCCAGGGCCCTGCACTGCCCTCAGCTGCCAAGGGGGGCAGGAACAGCTGGGACAGCTGGGAGGGGTCACCTGGAGAAGCTCCAGGAGACCTGAGAGCCCCTTCCAGTGCCTAAAGGGGCTCCAGGAGAGCTGGAGAGGGACTGGGGACAAGGGATGGCGAGACAGCACAAGGAGGAATGGCTTCCCTCTGCCAGAGGGCAGGGATAGGTGGAATATTGGGAAAGAATTCCTGGCTGTGAGGGTGGGCAGGCCCTGCACAGGTGCCCAGAGAAGCTGTGGCTGCCCCAGCCCTGGAAGTGTCCAAGGCCAGGTTGGATGGGGCTTGGAGCAACCTGGGCTGGTGGGAGGTGTCCCTGCCCATGGCAGGGATGGGACAAGGTCTGTTCCCACCCAAATCCATCTGGAATTCCATGACATCAGACACACAGTGTGTGACATCACTGCCCACAGGGTGATGGATTCAGGGGGATCTCCCAGTGACAAATCCCTGACCAGGAGACAGGAAAGGCCCAGGAGGAGCAATTCCCAGGGAAGGTTTTTTTGCCACACCTGACATAGAGATCCTTCTGGTTCAGGAGCCGAACACCCTCCTCGTACAGGGCCTTGTTCTCCTCCTTCAGCAGGGACAGCTGCTCTGAGAGCTTCTGGTTCTCCTTCTGGCACTGCCCATGCTGCAAAACAGCTCTGCTTTACTTGTGTATGGCTGGAGGGCCCCTCTGCCCCATCAGCCTGGTCTCCAACACATCTCAGTCCAGGTAGTTCCCACTATGGGTAACATCCATCCATCCATCCACCCACCCACCCATCCACTCATCCATCTGTCCATCCATCCACAAGGACCATCCAGTCCAACCCCTGGCCCTGCAGAGACACCCCAACAATCTGACCCTGTCCCATCCAGGGTTTGGTTGCCCAAACCCTCCTGGAGCTCTGGCAGCCTCGGGGCTGTGCCCACTGCCCTGGGGAGCCTGGTCAGTGCCCACCACCCTCTGGGAGAAGGATCTTTCCCTAAGATCCCGCCCTGACCCTGCCCTGGCACAGCTCCAGCCATTCCCTGGGTCCTGTCCCTGTCACGAGCAGAGATGGGAGCTGCACCAAAGGAGCTGAAGCCCCTCCATGTCCTTACTGGTGGGATGGTGCTTTGGCTCCAGCTCCTGTTTAAATCCTTGGGATCTGCAGGGGCTCAGCACCTGCTGGATTCCAGCAGCCCATTCCAGCGGTTCCCGGTGCAGATTCCCCCCGGATGTTTCTGTTCCCCTGGATGATGAGGCCCCACCCTGCCCCTCACCTCTCCAGGCTCTGGTTTCCTCTCCTCCTCCAGGGCCTGCAGGGTCTTGGCCTGGAGCTCCACGTGCATCTTGGCCAGCGACGCCTCCGTCTCCCGGGAATGCCGCAGCTGCTGCCGCAGCTCCTCCACCTGCTGCTCCAGGAGCTTCCTGCAAACACGGGGGGGTGACAGGGAGACCTGAGCAGGAAGTGACACCACCAGGTGTCCCCAAGGCCGGGTGTCCCCTAAAAACACCCCTCTGCCCCTGCCCTGGGCCACACAGAGGGAGAAAGGAATCAGCACATCCCAGTGTCCCCATGTCCCAGTGGCACGAGAAAGGCTGGATGATGCCCTGGGATCACCATTCCAGCTGCACAGGGAAGGGGCTGTTGGGATCACTGGCCTGGCAGGAGAGGCCAAGGCCCTTCCAAGGCAGCTGAAGTCTCTGACAACCTTTTAAATCTCCAAGAGGGGATCCCTGGAGCTCTGCCAGGGACATGGCACATCCAAAGGGGAGATGGGAGGTCAAGCCAGTGGTCTGGGATTCCCTCATCCCACCAGGCAGCCGGAGCTGCAATTCCCATGGGCTGGCAAACAGCACAGGTACCTCTTGAGCTGCCCCTCGTGGAGCTCCTGCTGCACACGAGCTTCGTTCTCCCGAGCCTCCCTCAGCTCCTGCTCCAGCAGCTTCTTGTCAGACACACGAGCCTCTGCCAGCAGGAGCTGGTGCTGGGAGTCCTTCAGCTTCTGCTGCAGCTTCGAAATCTTGGAGCAAAACAGACATGGATTAACCTTTCTGAGTGTATAAACCAGTGTCTGTGTGAGATCCCTTTGATCCCTCAGTGGCTGGGGCTTGGGAATCAAAGATTTTCTTGGCTCCCAGTCCATGGAAAGCAAAACCTCTGGAATGACCAAGCAGATTTTGGAGCAGACATTGCCACAAATGAGCAACAATCCTTTTGGGACCTGATTTGATCCTGCAAACTTCAAAACTGAATCCAGTGGTTCCTGCAGGAGCACAGCAGAATCAGTGCCATAGGAAACGGAAGGTTTGGGAATTTTCCAGCCAGCAAACAGCAGGAAATCTGCTTGGCAACAACAGGATTGAGGTTCCCTGTGTCTGCCAGCCCCACTACCAGCATTTCAGAGAGCTTGAGCAATCACACTTGGCTGCTGCTCCTTTGGTGATGCTCCCACGAACCACAGACCTTTTTCCTACAATATTCAGCTGCGTGATCCCAAAAAGGACTTGGGGAACCAATCCCTGAGCAACTCCTGCCAAACACACCCCTCACCCTCACTCACCTTTTTCTGGGCTTCTCCTGCCCTGGATTTCTCCTGGGCCAGCCTGTCCCTCAGGCTGCTCTGGAGCTTGTCAGCCTGGGAGCACTTGGAGAGCTGGTGCTGCAGCTCCCGCACCTTCTGCTGGCTGCGCTCACACTGCGCCGCCAGCGACGAGCAGCTCTCGGCGCTGTCCGACAGCCTGGCCCGGGCCTGCTTCAGCTCAGCCTTCACCTGAGGGGCCACACAACAAGTGCAGTTTGCACTTCAATCAGCTACAATGGCTTAGGCAGGAAAGGGGATTGTGATTGCCAGAGTGAGCAAAAGAGGGATCAGGGAGGAAGTGCAGCAGGTTTTATTTGGAGGCAGAGAAATTTGTCCCAGAGAGGTTTGGGTTGGAGGGACCTTAAAACTCATCTCATTCCATGGGCAGGGACACCTCCCACTAGCCCAGGTAGCTCCAGGCTCCAAAAACCCTTCCTGGGAATTGATCCTTCCGAGCCTTTCCTGTCTCCTGGTCAGGGATTTGTCACTGGGAGATCCCCCTGAATCCATCACCCTGTGGGCAGTGATGTCACACACTGTGTGTCTGATGTCATGGAATTCCAGATGGATTTGGGTGGGAACAGACCTTGTCCCATCCCTGCCATGGGCAGGGATACCTCCCACCAGCCCAGGTTGCTCCAAGCCCCATCCAACCTGGCCTTGGACACTTCCAGGGATGGGGCAGCCACAGCTTCTCTCGGCACCTGTGCCAGGGGCTGCCCACCCTCATCGGGAAGAAATCCTTCCCAATATCCCACCAATCCCCACCCTCTGGCAGTGGGTCCCTCCATCCCTTGTCCCAAGTCCCTCTCCAGCTCTCCTGGAGCCCCTTTAGGCACTGGAAGGGGCTCTCAGGTCCCCCTGGAGCTTCTCGTCTCCAGGTGACCCCCTCCAGCTGTCCCAGCTGTTCCTGCCCCCCTTGGCAGCTGAGGGCAGTGCAGGGCCCTGGGAGGGCTGTGGGTGCTGCTGGTTGTGGTCTGGCCCTGGCAGAGACTCTCCTTGGAGCTGTTCCTTCCTCCCCACACCCTCTTGGATCCCATATTCAAGGCCAGCAGCCTCCATGGCAGAGGGCCCAGCTGTGTTCCTACCTTGGTGCACTCCTGTTGGAGCAGCAGGTTCTGCTTCTGGAGCTCCGCGTTCTTCTCCCGCTCGTACCTGAGCTCCCTCTCGGCGGAGCTGCACAAGTTCTGCACCCGCCGCAGGTCCTGGCGCAGCTGCTGCAGCTTCTCCTCCTGCTGCTGGAACCTCTCCTGGGACAGGCCCTGTGGAGCAGCACAACACATGGACATCAGCCCAGGGAAGGATGCAGGCATTAAGGGAGAGAGCAGGATGGCAGGAGGATTTAAGGGCATTGAAGCGGGAAGATGGGCAAAGCCTGGCACTCCTCTGCCCCCACAGCACGTCCTGTGCCCTTCCCTGTCCCTGGAGAGGCTCCAAACCCGTGTGGATGTGGCACCTGGGGACGTCATTTGTGTTCAGTTAATGGTTGGCCCTGATGATCTTGGAGGGCTTTTCCAAGCTCAGTGATCCCATGACTCTGTCCAGAAGCCAACACAGCTCCTGAGGTCGAGGGAGAAGATGCAAAATCCCAGAGGAGGAAACAACTCCCTGTTAATAGAACCCTTTCCAAGCACAGAAACTCATGAGGTTACTCTGAACTCTGGTACCACAGTCCCACTGAGGACACCAGGCAGAGCAGCACATCCAGCAGCTCCCAGAGGGAACAGAGCACAGGTGAATCCTGGTGGTGGAGCAGCAACACATGAGGGCCTGGGGTGGCCTTTGGAGCTTCCTGGACCACCCTCCTTCCTGCAAGGGCCTGGCACAGAGACCAGAAGCTGTTTGGGTTGGACCACAGCCCTTCTTCCCAGCATGACTTCCAGCCATCTCTGGATCTGCATTCCTGCTGTGCATCTTCGCCCTCTGCTCTTGGGACCAGAGGGAATCCACGGGTGACAAAATTTCCCTTCCTAAATGAATCCCCAGGTAACTTCCTGAGCCAGGAAAGGTCTTGATCCAGCACGGTGGGGCCTGGCAGTGTCAGTTTTCCTGGAGGTCCATTAGGTTTTGTGGGTTGTTTTCCCTCACCTGCTTTAAGGAGGATCTTTTCCAGCATTCCCTCTGCACCTCCTGTCCTGCTCTGCTCTGCCTGCAGGGATTTGCTGCTTCTTGGATTCAGCACAACTCCAATCCTCTCCTTTCCACTTCCACTTCTGCCCACAACTCACCCAGTCCTGTCCTCCCATCCAACCCTGGCACAGAACCCTGTTCCTCTCCAATCTCCCCATCCTGGGTTCCTCCAGCATTCCATTCCCTCCAGGCAGGGAGGCACTTCCTCCCCTTCCACTCCTCCCTTTCTCTTTCAGCTCACAAGGTAACAAAGGTGAACAAGTCCCATTGAAATCCTTCATTTCTGCCACTTTCACTGAGTTTATCCAAGTTCCCACCACATCCAAAAGCGCCACACAAGGAAATGAAGCCATCCCTGACTTCCAAGGGTTGGACTGGCTTCCAGCCCTCCTTCCTGAGGTTTTGCCACCCCATCAGTGCCAAGGAGCAGGATGCAGATGGCAGAGCTGCCCGTACCTGTTGGAGGCTCCCATCTAGGCTGCCTGCTGAGCTCTGCCACGGGGGGATGCTGCCCTCCCTCTGCTCCAAGGCCGGGCTCCTCCTCCAGGGCTCGGCGCTGTCTCCCTGTTCCCGGGCGCTCCGGATGTCACGCTTGAGCTGGGAAATCTCTTCCAGCAACATCCTTTTCTCTTCACTGCTCTCTTTAAGCTGCTTTTCCAGCTCCTCCTTCTTCTTGTTGCTCTCTAGTAATTCAGAGCTTGAAGGGGAAATAGTAAGTAAAGGAGAGAGATAACTACACACATCCCAGGGAAAACACCCTTAAAAGGGAAAAACTTGGGATACGAGAGCCCAGCGAATGCTCAAGTGCCTCTGGAGGCTCCAAAGGGGATTTAATCCTGGATGCAGCAGTTCTGGGCAAGGGTCAGTCTCCCTGGGACACTGTCCCACAAACCACGTGTACCCAGAGGCTCAGCTCTCCCTGGGAGGAGGTCACAGACTGGCCAAGGGAACCCTGCCCAGGGCAGGAGCTGCTCCACACTCCAAAGTCCCAGAGGAGCACTGGGAGGGCTCAGGCTTCCCAGCCCAGAGGTCTGACATCTTCATCCAAACTCAGTCTCCATCATCTCCATCCAAACTCAAAGCTGTGGCTGCCCCATCCCTGGAAGTGTCCAAGTCCAGGTTGGACAGGGCTTGGAGCAACCTGGGACAGTGGGAGGTGTCCCTGCCCATGGCAGGGGGTGGAATGAGATGAGCTTTAAGACCCCTTCCAACCCAAACCATTCCATGATTCTATGCCCTACATAGTCAGGCACTGGCACAGGCTGCCCAGGGCAGTGCTGGAATCACCATCCCTGGAAGTGTTCAGTGATTGTGGATGTGGCTCTTGAGGCCATGGAGTGGCCCTGCCAGTGATGGGGTAACGCTTGGACTCGCTGAGCTCAGAGGGCTTTTCCAACCTGAATGATTCCATGATTCCTTAGCAGCTCCCTGCCTGCCTCCTCCTGGCTGTACTTCACCCCAGTGCCCAGTTATCCAGGTCACTGGGCCCACTGGAGCCACACTGGATCTCATCCAGCTTTCCCTTACTCAGGAGAGCCTGAGCTCGGCCACTCCAGCCCCAGATTTCCACTGATCTACTCAAAAAGGGGAGTCAGCCCAACAACTGGAGACACCTGCCCTCCAAGGACACCCGAATTCCAAGGACTTCCAAGATCCACAGCAGGATGAGGACCACCACTGCTGGCAGCACTTGGCCCTGAGGAGCTCAAACACACAACAGGAGCTTTTTGGGATCCTCTTAGTCCAAACACCACCTGACTCCAAGGGAAAAACCCTCTTCCCTAAGGACAGCTCTCATTTGGGCAGTTCAGAATCAGGAAGAGCTGCAGAAAAAAAGATTTTTCTCTTGGCTGATCCTGAAGTCACTGAGGGAATTCCCCAAAGTCAGATGGAAACTGCTGGGCCTGTTCTTGGCAGGATGGGGAGTTGGAAAAGACTCAGAAATGAAGTGAGCACAGACAGAGAGCCTCGTTAGGGTTTACCAGAGCAGCTCTTGTTCCTCCCTCAGGCTTCTGATCTGCTCTTCCAAAAACACAACTTGAGCCATCTGTTCCTCGAAGCTCTTTGCACCTGCACAGGGATCTTCCTGTTTCTGCTCCACTCTGTGACTCTGTTCTGTGTCCTGTCGCGTTTCAGAGGCCTGTAAGGTCAGAAAACACCAGGACTTGGATTCCCTTTGCTCTGATGGAAATCTCTGGAACAGCACAAGGCCAGCTGGGGGTCCACCAGGGCAGGGCTTGTGATCCTGTGGCTGAATTATCCCAGCTCTTCCCCCTCGGAGATGAGTCCTGTTCCTGGGGGGCTGTTTGGAAGCCACCACCAAGTCATGTTCCTTCACTTGGGTTCATCCCACTGTGGCCCCTCTGAAGCTCCCAGGGATCTACAGCACATGCCAAATCCATAGACAGGAGGAGCACAGGGTGTGGGTTCAGCTGGATCTCAGAGAGGTGCCCCATCAGGCTCCACCCAAAACCCTCTCCAGGGGTGGCTGCTCTCGACCCCCAGTGTCTGGAACACCAGAGAGCAGCTGCCCCCAAACCTGAGAGCTGAGGAGAAGATGCCAAGAAAATCCAAGGGGCAGGAAAGAAGGGATGTGTCAGGACACAGGAAATCCCCAGCTGGATCAGAACCAGGATCTGCCTGGCCTGGTACCTCCTGCTGAGCTGTGGGGAACCCAAATGCTCCAGACACAGCCACCAGTCTCCCCACTAAACAGCAGCAGCAACTTTGATTCCCAAAGCCTTTTAATCAATAGCTCTTCCTGAACACTGGAAGTTCAGTTCCAGCTGGTCTTATCTGCACCAGGATGAACCCTCTCACACCTGAGCCCCACAGCCCAGCAGCTCCTGCTGCTCCAGGCACCAGGACAACCAGGATTTCTTTCCATGTCTCACCTCTGGCTCTACCAAAGTACTGTCTTTGTGTAGCTTCTCATGGGACACATCCATGAGATCCCTGCTGGCTGATGTTCTCTGGAGACTCAGGGAGGTGTTACAGTGGCTTGGGAGCTCCAGCTGGGAGTCAGGAAACCCCTGGAGAGGCAACAACAGGAGTCATGGATGAAACACAGCCCAAAGGACAAGCTCAGGAAAGGCTTTCTCCTCTCAAATGTCCAAAAACCTCTTGAAAACAAGAGAGTTCCAGGTGAGAGAACCCAATGATTCCATGCCAAGCTCATTTCCAGCACTTGGGAAACAAACCACCCCAACACAGCTGCTCCATCCCAAGGGAATGAGCCCATGTGGGAAGCCAGGAATGCCACCAAACACAGGCTGTTCCAGTCCAACACAGGGCTCTGCATTTCACCCCATGATCCCTTGGATGGAAAACCAGCCCCTCCTTTGGCAAAACCACCAGCAGCTGGTGCCTGAATTCCAACCAGACTTCCAGGGATGGGGGATTTTGATCCAAAAGTCCCTGGACCATAAGTAGGTTGAACTATTGCAATGCAAGGGTTAAAAATGGACTTTTCCCATTTCCCCCAGGACTCCCCAAATGAGCCAGTTCCATTCCTGTCCCAGCCCCTTCCCCACCCCCTCTCCCTCCAGGTTCCCTTTGCATCCCGAGCTTTGTATCCCTGATTTCCAGCCCGAGCTTTCAGTGCAGGACCAAGCCCTGGCCTGTAGATGCCACTGTTCCTCCAGCAGCTCCTGTGCCTGTGGAGCTGTGCCAACAGCTCAGGGCTTCCATGGCTCTCTCTGGCACTCACAGCACTGGACTCATGGCTGATTTAGGTCCTCTCAGAGCTAAAAATGGGATTTATCCTGGGTAGAATCCCTGCTTTTTCAGTTTCCCTCAGGTCCCCTTGTCTGTCTGATCCAGGCCATGGATCTGCAGCTCCTGAATTTTTAGCCTGATTTCCAGCCCTGTCCTGCCTGTCCAGCCCCTGGGCAGTTCTGCTGGCACCACACACTCTCTCTCCTCTATGGCCCAGCTGGAAGCTCCAGCAACATTCCCAGATGGGACAATCCCCCAGGAGTCAGTTCAGCCCTTCACTGATCCAAGCAAAGTGTGCTGAGGTCCTTGGGGAACATCCCAGCAGGATATTCATGTCACCTCCTGAGTCTTCTGACTCCTGCAATAAACACCTGAATCTGACAATCCCCACTCTGCCCTCCAGAGAACGTGGGTTTGGTTCCAAAGCTGGAATTACTGACTTGGTGTTGGATTCACTGAAGGGGAAAATCAATTATGGAATTAAGAGACAGTGCCATGAAAACAGACAGATTGGAAACCCCCTGCCAAAGGTTTGAAACTGGCTGGGCTGGAGAAAAGCACCAAGAGAAGTCAAACCATGTGCTTGGGGTGGGCACTGCTGGATTGTATGGAGCATCCCAAGGGAAGTGGCTCCCTCTGGGGTCCCACTCTGGGGGGGACATACCTGGCTGCCCAGGGCCCCCCTCTCGGCCTTCAGGTCCTCTCGCAGCAGCTCCAGCTCACACACCAGCTGCTTCCTCCGCTCCCTCTGCTCTCCCAGTTGGCTTCCCAACCTGTCTATGGTCTCCTGACAGCTTTCCAACATCTGCAACAAGAAACCTCCCCAGTCACTCTCACAGTGTGGCTTATTCTACCCAAAGAGAAATAAATGGCAGCAAATGTGTCTTCTGGGAGACAAGGAAAGGAGGAGAAAGGTTCTCACACGTTTCCAGGGGAATCCCTGCACCTCATACCTGTTGGGATTCCTACACTCTCAGGCTGGCAAACCAAAGACAAGTTTGCAGGTGCCAACTTCTAAGATAAGAATGAAATTTATCCAGAGACCTTGAGCTGGTGCAGAAGCAAGAAACAAAGACTGGAGAGGGGCAGGTCCTGTCTGACCAACCTGATCTCTTTCTACGATCAGGTGACCCACCTGGTGGATGAGGGGAAGGCTGTGGATGTGTCTATCTGGACTTCAGCAAGGCCTTTGACACTGTCTCCCATAATATACTCCTGGAAAAGCTGGTAGCCCATGGCCTGGACAGGTGTACCCTCTCCTGGATTAGGAGCTGGCTGGAGGGCCGGGCCCAGAGAGTGCTGGTGAATGGAGCTGCATCCAGCTGGTCACCAGTGGTGTTCCCCAGGGGTCTGTGTTGGGTCCAGTCCTGTTTAACATCTTTATTGATGATTTAGATGAGGGGATTGAGTCCATCATCAGCAAATTTGCTGATGACACCAAGCTGGGAGGGAGTGTCGACCTGCTGGAAGGCAGGAGGGCTCTGCAGAGGGATCTGGAGAGACTGGAGAGATGGGCTGATTCCAATGGGATGAAGTTCAATAAGGCCAAGTGCAGGTCCTGCCCTTTGGCCACAACAACCCCCTGCAGTGTTCCAGGCTGGGCACAGAGTGGGTGGAGAGCAGCCAGGCAGAGGGACCTGGGGGGACTGAGGGACAGGAAGCTCAACAGGAGCCACCAGTGTGTCCAGGTGGCCAAGAAGGCCAATGGGATCCTGGCCTGGATCAAAAATAGCGTGGCCAGCAGGCCCAGGGCAGTGACCCTTCCCCTGGACTCTGCATTGGGGAGGCCACACCTTGAGTGTTGTGTTCAGTTCTGGGCCCCTCAGTTCAGAAAGGATATTGAGGGGCTGGAGTGAGTCCAGAGAAGAGCAACAAGGCTGGAGAAGGGACTGGAGCACAAGCCCTGTGGGGAGAGGCTGAGGGAGCTGGGGGTGTTCAGCCTGGAGAAGAGGAGGCTCAGAGGTGACCTCAGCACTGTCTGGAACTCCCTGAAGGGAAGTTCTGGCCAGGTGGGGGTTGGTCTCTTCTCCCAGGCACTCAGCAATAGGACAAGGGGGCACGATGGGCTCAAGCTCTGCCAGGGGAAATTGAAGTTGGAGAGAAGAAAAAACTTCTTTGCAGAGAGAGTGCTCAGGGATTGGAATGGGCTGCCCAGAGAGGGGGTGGATTCCCCATCCCTGGAGGTTTTTAACCTGAGCTTGGCCGTGGCACTGAGTGCCATGATCTGGTAAAGGGACTGGAGTTGGACCAAGGGTTGGACTCGATGATCTTGGAGGTCTTTTCCAACCCAATCGATTCTATGATTCTATGATTCTATTAAATAACATTAATAGAGCCCTTTTAAAAAGTTAAAATAAGTTGCATTAAGACAGTTCAGATCTAGCAATTTGGGAGAAATATACATTAATTAATAATTAGCTATAGCTGTGTGATGTTAGATAGTTGGCATGGGGTGTAGGATTTAAGATTGTGTGTAACTGTGGGAAAAAGTAGTTCTGAATATGGTCCCTCCTGAAACTTAAATATCCTTGTGCAAGGACAGTTTAAATATTGTTAATGTAAACACAGTTGTCTTTTCTTCTGCTCCTCATCCCTTCTCTCCACAACTACCCAGTAACTGTAACCCATGATGAAGAGGACTGAGAAATAAAAAAGCAAAAAAGAAAACCCCATAAAATTAGATGAAGTCAAGTGATTTATTTAATGATTGGGGTTGAAGCCTCTGAAAAGCTCCTAAAAGGCTCAGCTGAGAACTGTGTCTGTGGAGTTTGGGCATTGTGACACATACCCAGGGCTGGCAGGACCTCTCTGAGGGTCTGGAGCCTCCACTGACCCAAGACACCTTGGGAATGTCCTCTCCCACCTGGAACAAGCTCTGTGTGGCTGAAACACGTGGCAGATCCCATTGTTGGGAACTAATGGACGTGCTGGGAAACACCTTCCAGTGTAGCCACAGAGCCCTTGGTTTCACTGAACCCTAAACCAGAGGGGAGCACCTTCACACAGGTAAAAGCTTCACCTCATGGGAGACAACAAACTCCTCAGCTTGCAGAGCTGAAGGCAGGACAAGCTCCTGAGGGAGGTGAATTTTCATGGAGATCACACTGGCAAGTTGGCTCCTTCCCTCCAAAAACATCCCTCTGTCTCCATGAGCTGAGGGGCTACAGACTCCCAGGAGATGCTGACAAAGAGCTTCCCCAGGAGAGGGTCACTTAAGATGCTCATTTAAGATGTTCACTAAGCCATTTCTAACCAAACCAGTTCATTTTTCCCAAGGAGAAGCTCCCACCTCCTGCATCTCCTGCGCTCCAGACACCTCCTGCTCCTTCCCAGCCGTGTCCATTCTGTTCTTCTGCACCTCCAGCAACTCTGTTTCTAAACTGGTGATCTGAACACAAACAGAGCAAGAGTTAGACCAGGGCAGGACTCACAATTCCTGCTCAACTGCCCCTTGTGCTGCTCTCACAGGGTCAGCCCCATGTTTGGAAGGAGGAGCAGGAGGGGCCATGCACAGGCCCAGCTCCAGCTCCAGCTCCAGCTCTTCTCCTGCTGCTTCCAAGGGGCTACACCCAAAGCTCCCACAGGTTGTGGTGCTGCCCTGGCACAGACCCTGGGACACGTGGGGGTCACATGGGGGTCACCCTCCTCTGCCCAGGGCTGTGGCAGTGCCCACCCCACAGCTGAGCTGGCCAAGCTCCTCTACAACCTGCCCCACCAGAACTTGTCCTGGTCCCTCCACTGCCCAAAGGATGTCACTCCCTCCTGCAGGGCTCCAAATACTTGGAATTTGGGACAGCAAAGCACCAACTCTGAGCTGCTCCCAGCAGGAAGGAGTGTGTGCCCAGGGACCATCCCCACGAGGGGTCAGCCCAGAGGGACCCTGGGGAAGGATTGTTGGTCCTGCAGCTTTCAAGGGCTCAGTGGAGCTCAGAGCAGCTCAAAGGGGCAGCTCAAAGGGGCAGCTCAAGGGGCAGCTCAAAGGGGCAGCTCAAAGGGGCAGCTCAAAGGGCAGCTCAAAGGGGCAGCTCAAAGGGGCAGCTCAAGGGGCAGCTCAAAGAGCAGCTCAAAGGACCAGCCCAGCTTCTCCTCCCTGCCTGGCTTCTACAGACCCTCCTCCAAAACATCTCTGCCCCACTCAGCAGCTTCCCTTTCACCTCCTTATGACTCAGTGCTGGGAGGGCAGGAGCAATTCCAGGCTCTGCTGATAGAGAGAAATGAGGAGATAAGAACAGATTTTGTGCCAAATGACACATTTCAATAGGAAACAGACTTGTTATTCCTTCCCTGTTGGCACTGCCAATAAGGAACTATTTTGTTGATAGTTCCTTAATTGTTCCTTAATTCCAGATGGCATTTAGAGACCCCTGGATGGGTTCCATCAAACACTGACAGTTTGGGCTGGGTTTCTTATTTCTAACCCCCCCAAGCCGGTCAGTCCAACTGAGCTGGGCTGGCCCTGCAGAGCAGGGACACTGGAGAGACAGCAAATCCAGCTGCAGATCAAATCCAGCTCCACAGATCACAGGATCCCAGAATGGTTTGGGTTGGAGGGACCTCAAAGACCATCCAGTTCCATGGACAGGGAAACCTTCCACCATCCAAGCCTGTTCCAAGCCCTGTCCTTGGACACTCCCAGGGATGGGGCAACCACAGATGCTCTGGGCACCCTGTGCCAGGGCCTGCCCACCCTCACAGCCAGGAATTTCTTCCCAATATGTAATCCCAAAGCCAGAGAAGTTCCCAGTCACTGCCAATCCCAGCCCATTGCCCATTTCCCAAGCAGGACATCCAAGCCCAGGAGCTTTGCTGTCCCTGACAGGGTCCAGGCTCCAGAAGGGAGTGGTCTCTGACACTCAGCAAAGCTGCTGCAGTCCTGGGTTTTCACAACAAAGATGTGACCCACTCAAGGTGTTCAAAGGTATTCAAGTGGGTGGAACACTCAGACATCTCACAGAAGAGTCAAAGAGCAATAAACCTCCTCCTGTTGCAGGACTGGGTCATAGTTTGGGGTTCAAGCAAGGCTTTGGTGTTATGAAAGAGATCTCAAAAGCAAAACACACCTCCCTCTCCCCCCCAGGCAGCCTTTGGTCAGAAGTTGATGCCCAGCAATGCATTCCCATCATTTTGCTCATTTGCCCTCCAAGTCACCACTATTGAGGCCCTTCATTTGTGTTCACACATCCCGTGCCAGCAGCAGAACAATCCTGCCCTGTATCCTCTGTCCTGGATCCTGCCCTGGATCCTGCCCTGGGCCTGAGTCCCAGCCTGGCCAGCCCAGGCTTCTGGAGCTGTGCCAAAACATGAAAACCTCCCAAGTCTTCGGCCCCTGGGGCAGGGCTGGCACCCCCCAGCAGTGCTGCCCTCCCTCAGCCCTGCCCTGCTCCCCTCCAAGGCTCCCCCAGCCCCTGGGGAGGCAGGAGCAGCTCAGCACCCTCTGTCTGGGCAGGGGATCCAACCAGGGCTTCACCCAACTCCTCCTCCATCCCATCCCTCCTCCCTGGCCCCACCTGCCCCAGTGCAGCAGCTGCCAAGCCCCTGCCAGCCCAAATGCCTCCCATCTCCTTGGCTACTCCGAGTCTCAACATTCCCAGGGATGTGTTTAACAACCCACTGAGCAAAGCAGGGATTTGTCCAAACTTTTCAGTGTGATTTGTGGATGGTTGTGTTTGTTCTGCTCCAGTGGGGAACAGTTTGGTGTGAGCTGAACAAGCCCTGAGTTAAACCAAAGCACCACCACAGTGGACAGACCCTTTTCCACCCCATTCCAGAGCCAAACCTCAGCTCCTGGGAGAGAGGAGACAAACAGGGTGTCATTGGCATCCTCATTAGGACACTGGAACATGCCTTCAGCCTGGGTTCAGAGACTTTTCCCTCCCAGCCAGAGGCTCCCAACAGGGCATTCCTGGTCTCTTCCTTTGCACAATCCCCCCTGGAGATGTGTGGCCCCTCCAGCACCTCCATGGGACACCTTCCCCCTTGCACCATCTCCTGCCTCGGGGTGTAACAGCACAGCAAGGGAAGGACCTGTCAGCCCTGACTGCAATCCTGGGGAGCCCTAAAATCTCAGTCCAGAAATCCCAGGTGACCTGGGCCCCCTGCACTGCTCCTGCTGCCCCTCAGGGAGGATTGGATCCATCCAGGCCCACCATCCCTGCAGAGGGATCTCAACCCTGGGCAGAGGACAGAGGGCAACAGCCCCAGGAAGGAGCTCCTGAGTGGCAGCAGAGCCTCAGCCATGGGAACAACCTCCCCAGCCAGGCCTTTATGGGAGAATCCCAGCCAGCCAGACCCACTCCTGGCTCCCTCTGCTCCCTCTGGCTGTGCCCTCTCCAGCTGCCCTGGCTGGAGGGATCAGGTGCCCTGGCAGAGATGCTGCTGGGCAAGCAGTGCCAAACCAGCCTGCAGGGCTGGTGCTCCTCCCAGAGCTGCTCCAGAGGGAGGGAGAGTCCCTCCAGAAATGTGAGGCTGAACCACCCTGACTAAGGGGCAGCAGCCTGAGAAGCTTCAGTGCTTGTTCCAAGGCTGGAGGTGGCTCCAGGTGTTGCAAGGAGGCCCCAGCATTGCCATGGACCTGCCAAAGCAGGTATTCGAGGTGATGCTTCACATCTGAGGCTTCCCAAAGGCTCCCAGACCACCACATGCAAATAATAAAGAATTGCCATCCACCTCCAAAATCAAAGGATGACCTGAGTGGACCTGTCCTAATAACAGGAACAGCTCCAGGTTGCCCTGGGATGAGGGTAAGCAAAATCAAATAGAACACGGGTCAGGAAGAGGTTGGGGAGGTCACATCTTGCCCAGGGTTGAGCAGAGCTTCTCCAGATGGATCAGCCCCTCAGAGCCCTCCCAGGAGACGTGTCCCCTGTGCCCTCCCCCCCACAGCAGGTGCTGCACCAAGAGGGGACAGAAACTCGCTGTCCCCTCTATCTGTAGGTTCAGAGGGAAGTCCCCAGGCAGGTCCTGCTCCCTCATACCCAGCAGGGTTTGCCACATGGGCTGGCACAGCTCCGAGATCCTGTGCTTGGGGAAAGCCAAAGGGCCACCTTTGGTCACTCACCAGGATGTTTAACTGGTGGCACTTCCCAGGATCAAGGAGCATCAGTGTCCCAACTGCCAGAGGGTAGGGATAGGTGGGATATTGGGAAGGAATTCCTGGCTGGGAGGGTGGGCAGGCCCTGGCACAGGGTGCCCAGAAAAGCTGTGGCTGCCCCATCCCTGGAAGTGTCCAAGGCCAGGCTGGACAGGGCTTGGAGCACCTGGGACAGTGGAACGTGTCCCTGCCCATGGCAGGAGTAGAAATGGATCTTCTTTAGGGTCTCTGCAACTCAAACCCTTCTGGGATTCTGTGAGAGGGGACAGGAGCTGGAGAAGACAATGCTGCTGTAGCACTGGGCAATCTGCACCTCCACACAAGTGGATTCCAATGGGATGAAGTTCAACAAGGCCAAGTGCAGGTCCTGCCCTTTGGCCACAACAACCCCCTGCAGCGCTCCAGGCTGGGCACAGAGTGGCTGGAGAGCAGCCAGGCAGAGGGACCTGGGGGGACTGAGGGACAGGAAGCTCAACAGGAGCCAACAGTGTGCCCAGGTGGCCAAGAAGGCCAATGGGATCCTGTCCTGGATCCAAAATAGCATGGCCAGCAGGACCAGGGCAGTGACCCTTCCCCTGGACTCTGCCTTGGGGAGGCCACACCTTGAGTGTTGTGTTCAGTTCTGGGCCCCTCAGTTCAGAAAGGATATTGAGGTGCTGGAGTGAGTCCAGAGAAGAGCAACGAGGCTGGAGAAGGGACTGGAGCACAAGTGCTGTGGGGAGAGGCTGAGGGAGCTGGGGGTGTTCAGCCTGGAGAAGAGGAGGCTCAGAGGTGACCTCAGCACTGTCTGGAACTGCCTGAAGGGAAGTTCTGGCCAGGTGGGGGTTGGTCTCTTCTCCCAGGCACTCAGCAATAGGACAAGGGGGCACGATGGGCTCAAGCTCTGCCAGGGGAAATTGAAGTTGGATATCAGAAAAAAATTCTTTGCAGAGAGAGTGCTCAGGGATTGGAATGGGCTGCCCAGAGAGGGGGTGGATTCACCATCCCTAGAGATTTTTAAACACAGATTGGCCGTGGCACTGAGTGCCATGATCTGGTAAAGGGACTGGAGTTGGACCAAGGGTTGGACTCGATGATCTTGGAGGTCTTTTCCAACCCAATCCATTCTATGATTCTGTGATTCTAGGTGTCATTTACTCACTGCTGGAACTTCTTCCCTCTTTTCCCTCCTTTCCTGACCTGGCAGGTTTTTCTGGCTGTACCCACAGCAGGATGCAGGTCCAGGTCAAACATCACTGGATGTTACCAGTCAGGGAGAAAAGCAGCTGGACTGAACCAAACCCAGCCCTGGAGTGTCCCTTTCCTCACTCACCTTCTGGTGCAGCCCCTCCATCTCGCTCTCCAGCTGCTCCTTCTCCTGCTTGGTTTGGATCTGAGTCTCTCCCAGGATGGACTCCAGCTCCTCATTGCGCTCCACCAGATCCTCATGCTCCTGCTCCAGCTTCTGCAGCTTGTGGAGGAGCTGGGAATTCCTACCCTCCATGTTTTCCATCACCTCCCGGCACCTACAGCCCAAACCCACATCAGCACAGCCAGAACTGCAGCCCCACTGCCCCCACCAGGGAGGAAAGCCAGGGGTTCCTCCCCATGGAACATTTCTGGCCTGCTCATTTCCAGTCCCACATCCAGCAGGACCTGGGCCTGTTCTTGTTTGGGTGGAAATCAGGGGAAATGGGCTCTGCACCAGGAATGGTGAAGGTCTGGGAGGAAAAGGGTCAGGCATGAGGATGCCAAGAGCAGAGAGGCAACACCCAACTCAGCTGCTTGAGGCAGGAACAGGCTTGGGAATATGAAGGGAAAAGAGTCCCAGGGATGGGATCAGCCCCCTTTCCTCCCTGAACCTGCTGGGAGAGGAGCAGCAGCTCCCTGAGCAGGACATGGGAGAGCAAAGCTTGGACTTCCCTTAAAAATCTCAGTTTACACATTTCAGATGGAAAGCCAAGTGCTCTGGAGCACCCCTGGAGAGCAACCAAACCCAGGGAAAACCTCCCAGCACCAAAACAGGAGGGGAAACAACACTTTTGGCTGCAGAGATCCCCAAAGGCCCAGCTCTGCTCTTTTAGGAAAGCAACTGGAGGCAGTGTCAGAAAACACTGTTGGTCTTTGTGACACCAACAGACCCCTCAGGACTGCACCAAAACCTCCCACCTCAGGGCAGAGGAACAAAGGCCCAAAGAACATTCTAAAACATCCAAAAACCCCATCCCCCTGCAAGACAGAACAGCCCCAGGAACACGTGGAAGTCAAACAGCTGAAGGATTTCCACCCCTCTTACCTTTTGTGGAGAGTTTCACTGCCCTGCTCTCTGTCCTCCTGCTCCAAGGAGGACCAGCTGGCTGCTCTCCCAGAGTCCTCAGCTCTTCCTTCATGTCCTGTGCTCTGTGCCCAGGAGGAAACCCAAAGTTAGCACAAAGCTGAGAAAGAAATCATGGAATTCCAGAATGGGTTGGGCTGGGAGGGACCTTAAAGTTCACCCAGTTCCACCCCTGCCATGGGCAGGGACACCTTCCACTGTCCCAGGTTGCTCCAAGCCCTGTCCAACCTGGCCTTGGACACTCCCAGGGATGGGGCAGCCACAGCTGCTCTGGGCACCTGTGCCAGGACCTGCCCACCCTCACAGGGAAGATTCCTTCCTGATATTCCATCTATCCCTTCCCTCTGACAGTGGGAAGCCATTCCCCTTGTCTTGTCCCCCCATCCCTTGTCCCCAGTCCCTCTCCAGCTCTTCTGGAGCCCCTTTAGGCTCTGGAAGGGGCTCTCAGGTCTCCCTGGAGCCTTCCCTTCTCCAGGTGAGCCCCCCCAGCTCTCCCAGCCTGGCTCCAGAGAGCCTCCAGCCCTGGAGCAGCTCCCCATTTCCCTCTGGACTCTCCAGCAGCTCCACGTGCTGCCTGTGTGAGCACAGGGGGCCTCCAAGGCCACCTGAGTCTCTCCTGAATAAAACACAACCAGAGCCCACAACCTCCACCAGCTCCACCACCTGAGCTCTCCCATGGCCATGGAACAAACTCCCAGCACCAGACCCAGCCCATGGAGGTGGCCCAGACAGGGCCTGGAAGACAGAGGGGTCCCCATTCCCCTGGAAGGGCCACCCTGAGCCCCTGAGGTACCTGCAGTGAGGCCACCACGGGCTCCTCGGGCCGCTCACTGCGCTGGTACTCACAGATCTCCTCCTTGAGCTGCTCCACCTGCAGACACAACATGGATTTTCAGGGAATGTTCATCTCTCTGTCCTGGAGAATTAAGATTCCCCTCAAATTTGCTGTAGATGAACTGCAGGTTCATTAATATCAATGACTTTCTAATTGCTTTTGTATTTATCATTAATTTATTATTATTTATTATAAGTCCTCATCTCACTCCTGTGGGTGGACTCAGAGGAAGGAGCAGGAAAAGGGGAATGTCACAGGGCGTTGGGGGGTGACTGTCCCTCATTTGTGCCACTCCCTGAGCACCCCCATTGCACAATCCTGAGCAGAGCTGAGTGCAGGCTCAGGGAGGTCCCAGTGCTGCTCCCAGGGCTCCTCCCAGCCCGGCTGCCCTGGCTGGGATGGCTGGGATGGGTGGGATGGATGGGATGAGTGGGATGGGATGGGATGGGATGGGATGGGATGGGATGGGATGGGATGGGATGGGATGGGATGGGTGGGATGGGATGGGTGGGATGGATGGGATGGGGATGGGATGGGATGGGATGGGATGGGATGGGATGGGATGGGATGGGATGGGATGGGTGGGATGGGATGGGATGGGATGGGTGGAATGGATGGGTGGGATGGGATGGGTGGGATGGGTGGGATGGGTGGGATGGGATGGCTGGGATGGCTGGAATGGATGGGATGGCTGGTGGGATGGATGGGATGGATGTGATGGATGGGATGGGATGGGATGGGTGGGATGGATGGGATGGCTGAGATGAGTGGGATGGGATGGATGGGTGGGATGGGATGGATGGGTGGGATGGGATGGGTGGGATCGATGGGATGGGTGGGATGGGATGGGATGGCTGGGATGGCTGGGATGGCTGGGATGGATGGGATGGATGGGATGGGTGGGATCGATGGGATGGGTGGGATGGGATGGGATGGATGGGATGGATGAGATGGCTGGGATGAGATGGGATGGCTGGGATGGCTGGGATGGATGGGATGGATGGGATGGGTGGGATGGCTGGGATGGCTGAGATGAGTGGGATGGGATGGATGGGTGGGATGGGATGGATGGGTGGGATGGGATGGGATGGGATGGCTGGGATGGGATGGGATGGCTGGGATGGATGGTATGGATGGATGGATGGACGAGATGGCTGGGATGGCTGGGCTGGATGGGTGGGATGGATGGGATGGATGGTGGGATGTGTGGGATGGCTGGGATGGATGGGATGGCTGGGATGAGTGGGATGGGATGGATGGGATGGACGGGATGGGATGGATGGGTGGGATGGGTGGGACAGGATGGATGGGTGGGATGAGATGGATGGCATGGGATGGCTGAGATGGCTGGGATGGCTGGGATGGCTGGGATGGATGGGATGGCTGGGATGAGTGGGATGGGATGGATGGGATGGACGGGATGGGATGGATGGGTGGGATGGGTGGGACAGGATGGATGGGTGGGATGAGATGGATGGCATGGGATGGCTGAGATGGCTGGGATGGCTGGGATGGCTGGGATGGGTGGGATGAGTGGGATGGGAAGGATGGGTGGGATGTGTGGGATGGGATGGGACGGCTGGGATGGCTGGGATGGCTGGGATGGATGGGATGGATGGGATGGGTGGGATGGATGGGATGGATGGGTGGGATGAATGGGATGGATGGGTGGGATGGCTGGGATGGGATGGATGGGTGGGATGGCTGGGATGAGTGGGATGGGATGGATGGGATGGACAGGATGGGATGGATGGGATGGACAGGATGGGATGGATGGGTGGGATGGGTGGGACAGGATGGATGGATGGGATGGATGGGATGGGTGGGATGAATGGGATGGGTGGGATGAGATGGATGGGTGGGATGGATGGGATGGATGGGTGGGATGGATGGGATGGGATGGGATGGGATGGGATGGGATGGGATGGGATGGGATGGGATGGGATGGGATGGGATGGGATGGATGGCTGGGATGGATGGGATGGATGGGATGGCTGGGATGGGATGGGTGGGATGAGTGGGATGGGATGGATGGGTGGGATGGATGGGATGGGATGGGATGGATGGGTGGGATGGATGGGATGGGATGGGATGGGATGGGATGGGATGGATGGATGGGATGGGATGGGATGGGATGGGATGGGATGGGATGGGATGGGATGGGATGGGATGGGATGGGATGGGATGGGATGGGTGGGATGGCTGGGATGGGTGGGATGGGATGGGATGGGTGGGATGGGATGGCTGGGATGGGATGGATGGATGGGATGGATGGGTGGGATGGGTGGGATGAGATGGATGGGATGGGATGGCTGGGTGGGATGGATGGGATGGGATGGATGGGTGGGATGGACAGGATGGGATGGATGGGTGGGATGGATAGGATGGGATGAATGGGTGGGATGGCTGGGATGGGATGGCTGGGTGGGATGGATGGGATGGATGGGATGGGTGGGATGAGTGGGATGGGTGGGATGGGTGGGATGGGTGGAATCCTGGCCCAGCTTACACCACAGGCCCCTCCCAGCTCCTCACTGGTAGGAAAGTGCATTTTTAGCATCTATAAATTAAGAATTGTGGATTTCCCAAGTCCTGTGCAGACAGTTAAACCCCATTCCTAAGGAATAAAGGGAATTTGCTGGAACTGATCCCACTCTGGCTGCATTTTCTTCTGTACAGAGAACACAATCTCTTACATGTATCTGGATTCTTTTGTCTGCATCTATTTCTTATTTACAGATATTAAAATATATTTTAACATAAAAATATTTTAAAATGTATTTTAATAAGAAAACATACTAAAATATATTTAAATATTGTATTTTGATCTTATTACATCCTACACACACATATGTACCCAGAGTCACCAAAAGGATCAATGTCATAGAGCAAAGAAAATATTAGTTGGAATTTTAAAAGAATAAACTGAGGAATTTCCACTAAATTATGTACTTTTTATGCAGTCCCAGAAACAAAATGTCCTGTAAACTCAAGGTTTGAGGTGACAGACATGGAAGAACCACCAACTTTTTCAATGCCAGGAACAGAATTATGTAGTAAAATTTTAAAACCCTCAAATGTGAACAAATTAATTTCAGATATTATCTGACAAACATTAGTTGGATGAGATCCCCTCAGAGATACTTGTATTCAATTAAAAACACCCATTTGAGGTGAGAGACCTGCAAGGAAACCTCAGTGCTGGGAGGGCAGGAGCAATTCCAGGCTCTGCTGATAGAGAGAAATGAGGAGATAAGAACAGATTTTGTGCCAAATGACACATTTCAATGGGAAACAGACTTGTTATTCCTTCCCTGCTGGCACTGCCAATAAGGAACTATTTTGTTGATAGTTCCTTAATTGATCCTTAATTCCAGATGGCATTTAGAGACCCCTGGATGGGTCCCATCAAACACTGAACTAACAGTAATGTCACAGGAAGTATTTCCCTTAAGAAAGGCCACACAAAAGAGCAAATCAATCAATGCAGGTGCATTAAAAGCCCAAGAGGCTGAGAGGGATCAAAAATTAGTATAAATTTTAAAAGCATTTTAAAACAGCTGGTGCTGGATTTTAAACTAAACTTATCTAAACTCAGCTCTTAAATCCAGTCCCCTGGAGAAGGTGGATGTGTTGCTTCCTCTGTTTACTTGTGGGCTAAGGGAGTTTGGAGCTGATCCTGCTCCCTGGGCACTGGAAAACCCCTCAGAGTGAGCCCATCCAGCCCCTCCGTGCCCAGCAGAGACCAAACCCTCCTGCAGGAGGAGGCTCCAGAGCTGCATTTCTGGGGAGTCACTCTGCCCTTTTCCCAAATTTTATTGATCCATGAACCACGAAACAGCCAAACTGCACCTCTGGAAACACTGGGGATGGAACAGAGAGGGAAAAGAGGGAGGCAGGGCAGGGAGAGGGATGGCTGTGATGGAGCAGGGATGGCTGTGAGGGAGCAGGGAGGGCTGTGATGGAGCTGGGATGGCTGTGATGGAGCAGGGATGGCTGTGATGGAGCAGGGGTGGCTGTCAGGGAGCAGGGATGGCTGGGATGGAGCAGGGATGGCTGTCAGGGAATAGGGATGGCTGTGATGGAGCAGGGATGGCTGGGATGGAGCAGGGATGGCTGGGATGGAGCAGGGATGGCTGTCAGGGAGCAGGGATGGCTGTCAGGGAGCAGGGATGGCTGGGATGGAGCAGGGATGGCTGTGATGGAGCAGGGATGGCTGTCAGGGAGCAGGGATGGCTGGGATGGAGCAGGGATGGCTGGCAGGGAGCAGGGATGGCTGGGATGGAGCAGGGATGGCTGTCATGGAGCAGGGATGGCTGTCAGGGAGCAGGGATGGCTGTCAGGGAGCAGGGATGGCTGGGATGGAGCAGGGATGGCTGGGATGGAGCAGGGATGGCTGGGATGGAGCAGGGATGGCTTTCAGGGAGCAGGGATGGCTGTGATGGAGCAGGGATGGCTGTCAGGGAGCAGGGATGGCTGTCAGGGAGCAGGGATGGCTGGGATGGAGCAGGGATGGCTGTGATGGAGCAGGGATGGCTGTGATGGAGCAGAGATGGCTGTCAGGGAGCAGGGATGGCTGTCAGGGAGCAGGGATGGCTGTGATGGAGCAGGGATGGCTGTGATGGAACAAGGATGGCTGTGATGGAGCAGAGATGGCTGTCAGGGAGCAGGGATGGCTGTCAGGGAGCAGGGATGGCTGTCATGGAGCAGGGATGGCTGTGATGGAGCAGGGATGGCTGGGATGGAGCAGGGATGGCTGTGATAGAGCAGGGATGGCTGTGATGGAGCAGGGATGGCTGTGATGGAGTAGGGATGGCTGTCAGGGAGCAGGGATGGCTGTCATGGAGCAGGGATGGCTGTCATGGAGCAGAGATGGCTTCCAGGAGCCAGCCCAGGGCTGTTGGTCCCACTGAGGCCCCTGGGGCTGTGATGGCACAGGAGGAGGTGGCTGGGTTGGGGTGGTTGGGTTGGGGTGGGTGGGCTGGGGTGGGTGGGTGGGTGCTCACCAGGTCCAGGAACGCTTTCCTCTCCAGGTCCAGGGTCTGCACCCGTGCCCTCAGTGCCAGGATCTCCTTGTCCAACCTGCTGTTATGCTCCATGGCCTCCTGGAGCTCAGTCCTGCCTGGGACAGGACAGGACAAACTGGTCAGAGAATCACGGAATCCCAGAATATGCTGGTTGGAAGGGACCCACAAGGGTCATCCAGTCCAACCCTCAGCCCTGCACAGAACCATCCCCAAGAGTCACACCCTGTCCCTCAGAGCATCATCCAAACACTCCTGGAGCTCTGGCAGCCTCGGGGCTGTGCCCACTGCCCTGGGGGGAGCCTGGTCAGTGCCCACCACCCTCTGGGGGAAGGACCTTTCCCTGAGATCCAACCTGACCCTGCCCTGGCACAGCTCCAGCCATTCCCTGGGTGCTGTCCCTGGTCCCCACAGAGCAGAGCTCAGTGCCTGCCCCTCCTCTGCCCCTCCCAAGGAAGCTGGACCTGCAGTGAGGTCTCCCCTCAGTCTCCTCTTCCCCAGCTGAACACACCAAGTGCCCTCAGTGCCCTCACACCTTCCCCTCCAGGCCCTTCCCCATCTTTGTTGCCTCCTTTGGACACTCTCAAATGGCTTCAGATCTTCCCTATGTTGTGTCCCCCCAAACTGCCCCCCCATTGCAGGTGAGGCCACCCCAGTGCAGAGCAGAGCAGGACAATCCCCTCCCTGATGCCCCCCAGGACAGGGATGGCTCCAGGGCATTGCTGACTTGTGCCCAACTGGCCACCGACCAGGACCCCCAGGGCCCTTTCCTGGCACTGCTTTCCAGCATCTCATTCCCAATCTGTCTGTACATCCGGGGTCACCCCATCCCAGGGGCACAATCTGGCACTTCCCCTGGTACAACTTCCTATGGTTGGTCGTTCCCAGCCCTCTGATCTGTCCAGGTCTCTCTGCAGGGCCTCCCTTGTCTGTGAGGGACTCAACAGCTGCCCCCAGCTCTGTGTCACTCACAAACTTGCTCAGTGTCCCTTCCAATCCTGTGTCCAAGTCACTTACGAAGCTGTTGAAGAGCACAGGGCCCAGGATGGAGCCCTGTGGAGCCCCACTGGTAACAGTGACAGTCTGATGTCACCCCAGCCCGGGCTCCAGCACCATCCTCATAGAACACATCCCTGAGAAAAACATCCTTGTGGAGAACATGGAACTCATCCCCATGGAACTCATTTCCATGGAACTCATTCCCATGGAACTCATTCCCATGGAACACCATCCCCATGGAACACCATCCCCATGGAACACCATCCCCATGGAACTCATTCCCATGGAACACCATCCCCATGGAACACCATCCCCATGGAACACCATTCCCATGGAACACCATCCCCATGGAACACCATCCCCATGGAACTCATCTCCATGGAACACCATTCCCATGGAACACCATCCCCATGGAACTCATTCCCATGGAACACCATCCCCATGGAACACCATCCTCATGGAACTCATCTCCATGGAACACCATCCTCATGGAATTCATCCTCATGGAACTCATCCCCATGGAACTCATCTCCATGGAACTCATCTCCATGGAACACCATCCTCATGGAACTCACTCCCATGGAACACCATCCCCATGGAACTCATTCCCATGGAACTCATTCCCATGGAACACCATCCCCATGGAACATCATCCCCATGGAACACTATCCTCATGGAACTCATCCCCATGGAACTCATCCCCATGGAACACCATCCCCATGGAACTCATTCCCATGGAACACCATCCTCATGGAACTCATCCCCATGGAACACCATCCCCATGGAACTCATCCCCATGGAACACCATCCACATGGAACACCACTCCCATGGAACACCATCCCCATGGAACACCATCCCCATGGAACTCATTCCCATGGAACTCATCCCCATGGAACACCATCCCCATGGAACTCATCTCCAAGGAACTCATCCCCATGGAACTCATTCCCATGGAACACCATCCCCATGGAACACCATCCCCATGGAACTCATCTCCAAGGAACTCATCCCCATGGAACACCATCCCCATGGAACACCATCCCCATGGAACACCATCCTCATGGAACTCATTCCCATGGAACACTATCCCCATGGAACTCATTCCCATGGAACACCATCCCCATGGAACACCATCCCCATGGAACACCATCCTCATGGAACTCATTCCCATGGAACACCATCCCCATGGAACACCATCCCCATGGAACTCATTCCCATGGAACACCATCCCCATGGAACTCATCCCCATGGAACACCATCCCCATGGAACACCATCCCCATGGAACACCATCCCCATGGAACTCATCCCCATGGAACTCATCCCCATGGAACACCATCCCCATGGAACTCATTCCCATGGAACACCATCCTCATGGAACTCATCCCCATGGAACACCATCCCCATGGAACTCATCCCCATGGAACACCATCCCCATGGAACACCACTCCCATGGAACACCATCCCCATGGAACACCATCCCCATGGAACCCATTCCCATGGAACACCATCCCCATGGAACACCATCCCCATGGAACCCATTCCCATGGAACACCATCCCCATGGAACACCATCCCCATGGAACACCATCCTCATGGAACTCATTCCCATGGAACACTATCCCCATGGAACACCATCCCCATGGAACTCATCTCCATGGAACTCATTCCCATGGAACACCATCCCCATGGAACACCATCCCCATGGAACTCATTCCCATGGAACTCATTCCCATGGAACACCATCCCCATGGAACTCATTCCCATGGAACACCATCCCCATGGAACTCATCCCCATGGAACACCATCCCCATGGAACACCATCCCCATGGAACACCATCCCCATGGAACTCATCCCCGTGGAACTCATCCCCATGGAACACCATCCTCATGGAACTCATTCCCATGGAACACCATCCTCATGGAACTCATTCGCATGGAACACTATCCCCATGGAACCCATTCCCATGGAACACCATCCCCATGGAACACCATCCTCATGGAACTCATTCCCATGGAACACTATCCCCATGGAACACCATACCCATGGAACTCATCTCCATGGAACTCATTCCCATGGAACACCATCCCCATGGAACTCATTCCCATGGAACACCATCCCCATGGAACTCATCCCCATGGAACACCATCCCCATGGAACACCATCCCCATGGAACTCATTCCCATGGAACTCATTCCCATGGAACACCATCCCATGGAACTCATTCCCATGGAACACCATCCCCATGGAACTCATCCCCATGGAACACCATCCCCATGGAACTCCATTCTCATGGAACTCATTCCCATGGAACACCATTTCCATGGAACTCATCCCCATGGAACACCATCCCCATGGAACACCATCCCCATGGAACACCATCCCCATGGAACTCATTCTCATGGAACACCATCCCCATGGAACACCATCCCCATGGAACACCATCCCATGGAACACGATCCCCATGGAACTCATTCCCATGGAACACCATCCCCATGGAACTCATTCCCATGGAACACCATCCTCATGGAACTCATTCCCATGGAACACCATCCTCATGGAACTCATTCCCATGGAACACTATCCCCATGGAACTCATTCCCATGGAACACCATTCCCATGGAACTCATTCCCATGGAACACCATTCCCATGGAACACCACCCTCTCTCTCACACAGCACCTGGAGATCCAGCAGTTCTGTGCTCCTTACCCCCCATAGTTATTCCAGGGATTCAGTTTGCCTCTGGATCATGGAGAATCCCCCCCTCCCATCTTTCTTATGGAATTCACAAAGAGCAAGGAAAGCTTTGGAAACCCCCAACAGCCACATTCCTGATTTTCACCCCAAGTTCCTCATTCCTCCAGGCAGGGACACAAGCACAGCCAAGGTGTCCATGTTGTCCAGGCATTAACCTCTCTGGAACGGGCAGGACAGGGAAGCTGTGGCTGCAGCCAACCCTTTGAGCCTCAATCAATAAACACACAGTCACAACCCAATTAATGCAGATCTCCAGTTCTGCCAGAGAACACCAGGAAAGGCGTCGGGATGAGGAGCACACGGGCAGCACCGTGTGGAGAACACACTGGGGCCCTCCCAAAAACCAAGGAGGAAACAGTTTTCTTGCAGGAAAGGGAAGGAAGAGTTTTCCCTTCTCAGCTTAAGGCAGGGCACAGGAAATTTCAGCTTAAATTCCATTATTATTCAGGAAAAAATCAAAACATTTCTCCTTGTTTGGTCCCAGTTTGGGAAAAAACCCAACCCATAACCCCAGCCCTGGTTCAAATGGGGACTCAGAGTAGATTTTCAGTTGTGCAATTTAACATAAAAGGCAAAGAACATCTTGACAGAAGCACAGAATGGTTTGGGTTGGGAAGAGACCTTGAGGAGCACCTTGTTCCAACCCCACCACCCACCACAGTCGGTGCTTTACTGAAAAGCCCCTTGACCACCATACAAAGCCTGGGGGATAAAATTCTGCCTGTTCTTGACTCACAAACATCCTGACCTGCCCCTCTTTTCCCATTCCCAGCCCAGCTGCTCCAGGGCTGACTCCACAAGGACAATAAAGGGAGTCCAGTCCTACTTCCCAACACCAAGCCCTGCAACAGCCCTTGGACACTTTGATAAACATCATTTCAAACCCCAAAACCCACTGCCTGGGCTCAGACTGGCCAGGACCAACCACGTCTCTTCCCTCCAAAGCAAACAAGCAGCTGTGAGTTACCCCTGAACCCAAACACCCCGTTTAAAGGGTTTCAGTAAAGATCAGTGATTTCCTTTTGGGTTTTTATGAGCAGATAAATTTCTTTACAGAGCAGCTGGCCCTGAATCTGTCAGGAGGAGAAGCTGTGCAGACACAGCATCGGGACACCACGGGGACGTCACACACACTCTGCACACCAAACCCCACAGACAGAAAGCACCCAACCCTTACTCACAGTTTGCCAAGCCTTGTGTTCACCTGCCCCTTGAGGAGATGGCAAAGCCCAGCTTGAGGGGCAGGGGGTCCATGAGGGTGCCAGGCTGCAGCTGCTCTGCGCTCCGGAGCTGGCGCTGCCACCGCAGGCTCCCCCTCCCCGGGGACACACCGATCAATCCACAGCCACAGCGCGGGGCCCTCGCCCTGCCTGGCACTGCAGGGCTGTGGGTGATGGGCTGGGCAGGGGCTGCCAGGCCCTGGTGCTGTGTGAGAGCTGCAAGGGGGCACCGGACCTGCTGCTGTCCCCACACCTGACCGGGCAGTGCCATCTCCTGAGGGAGCCACTCTCTGCAGTGGCACCCAGGGCTGGCATGTGCCACCTCCCCCCAGTCTGCTGTTCTCCACTGAAATTCTGCACCACAGATCTGGGGACATTGTAAGGAACCCCCCAAAAGGCACCCAGAGCTCCGGGGGCTGCTCGGGGGGCAGCAGAGCACCCAGAACACCCCGAGAGCAGCTTTGCCACCTCTCCCTCCAGAAAACTGTTCCTTTCTACAGTTGATGTTTACAAACCTCCCCAGTAACCAAAGACACTCCGGGGGGTCACCAACAGGTGTGCCAGGGAGGGGAAGGGACACAGTCCAGGCAGTCACTGGTGCTGCTGCACTGCCCAAGGGCTCCCAAGAGACACCATCCCAACTGCACCTGCAGAACCCTGGGATGAGGGTCCAGCAAACCTGTGCACATGGAATTTCAGCTACTCCGTGCCTGGACCAAGTCCTCATTGCCTCTCCATCTCCTGCTAGGGCAGGAATTTCTCCCTGTGCAGGAGCCAGGGAGAAGAATTCAGTCCAGATCCTGCTGCTGGAATCACAGACCCAGAACTCGTCCCAGAATTAATGGATTTGTGGCTGTTACCAGTTGCATTCCCATCTCCTGGGAATCAGGCTAACACCTGATTTTCCCACATTCCAAGCAGAGAGGGCACAGGACAGGCTGCCCCCACCTCCCCAGGGCTCACCCTGACTGGGCTGGGCTGAGAGCAGCAGGAATTAGGAGTGGTTTACCTGTTCCACTCTGCTCCTTGCTCGGTGCATTCAGCCCCTCTGTGGTCCCCTGGAATTCTTCCTGGGCCACCATCAGCCTCTGGGGAGCCTCATCCAGATCTCCCACAGCTCCTGCAGGCAATGCTGGTTCCCTCTCCAGCTCCTCCCTGCAGAACTGAAGCACAAGGGTTAATGTTCCAATGGAAATGAGAAAACCCTGTGGAGATGGGACTAAGGCAGAGCTGTTTGTCACTCTGGGCCACTCATCTCCAAAGCCATTTCTGGGACTTGGCAAAGGCAGGTGATGCCCAAAAGGCAGCCCTGACCCAAAGCTCTGAGTGTCCCCAGGCTCCCAGCAGAAGGGATTAACCCCTGCATGGGCTGATGGGGCTCCACAGCCTGAGGATGAGGCTGAGGGAATCTGCAGGCTGTGGGGTTTCACTCTAAAACCAATAAAAATCCTCCCAGAGTGCTTAGGAATAGACCTGCAATAGGGGGAGACCACAAGACTGAGGAGGAGGAGCTGGGAGGGCTCAGCCTGGAGCAAAGGAGGCTCAGGGGGCACCTTCTGGCTCTGCAATCCCTGCCAGGAGGGGGGAGCCGGGACAGGGGGTCGGGCTGTGCCCCAGGGCACAGGGACAGGAGCAGAGGGCACGGCCTCAGGCTGGGCACAGGGCAGGGGCAGGGGGCATATGGGGGAAAATTTCCTCACTGAAAAGGTGGTCAGGCATTGGAAGAGGCTGCCATGGACAGTTCTGGAGTCACCATCCCTGGAAGTGTTCGAAAAAACATGAGGATGTGGCACTTGGGGACGTGGGTTAGTGGTGCCCATGGCAGTGCTGGGTTAATGGTTGGACTTGGTGAACTCAGAGGGCTTTTCCAACCTTTTGAATCTATGAAATCTCCACTCTTGCTGTGGCACCAGCAAGAAAATGTGCATTTCCTCCTTCCCTGTCCCTCAGACAGCCAAGTGTGTTCACCTGGGGGTGCAGCTCCCAGAGCTGGGCAGGGAGACCAGACCCACCTCACACAGCCAGGACTTGGAATGCACAGCAGCACCAGCCAGGGCATGGCCATGTGTGCCCTGGGCAGGCAATGTGTGCCCTGACCCTCCCATGTGCGCCCTGGCCATGCCATGTGTGCCCAGCCCTGCCATGTGTGCCCAGCCCTGTCATGTGTGCCCAGCCCTGCCATGTGTGTCCAGCCCTGCCATGTGTGTCCAGCCCTGCCATGTGTGCCCAACTCAGCCATGTGTGCCCAGCCCTGCCATGTGTGCCCAGCCCTGCCATGTGTGTCCAGCCCTGCCATGTGTGCCCAGTTCTGCCATGTGTGCCCTGACCCTCCCATGTGTGCCCAGCCCTGCCATGTGTGCCCAACTCAGCCATGTGTGCCCAACTCTGCCATGTGTGTCCAGCCCTGCCATGTGTGCCCAACTCAGCCATGTGTGTCCAGCCCTGCCATGTGTGCCCAGTTCTGCCATGTGTGCCCTGACCCTCCCATGTGTGCCCAGCCCTGCCATGTGTGTCCAGCCCTGCCATGTGTGTCCAGCCCTGCCATGTGTGCCCAACTCAGCCATGTGTGCCCAGCCCTGCCATGTGTGTCCAGCCCTGCCATGTGTGTCCAGCCCTGCCATGTGTGCCCAACTCAGCCATGTGTGCCCAGCCCTGCCATGTGTGCCCAGCCCTGCCATGTGTGTCCAGCCCTGCCATGTGTGCCCAGCCCTGCCATGTGTGCCCAACTCTGCCATGTGTGTCCAGCCCTGCCATGTGTGCCCAACTCAGCCATGTGTGCCCAGCCCTGCCATGTGTGTCCAGCCCTCCCATGTGTGCCCAGCCCTGCCATGTGTGCCCAGCCCTGCCATGTGTGTCCAGCCCTGCCATGTGTGCCCAGTTCTGCCATGTGTGCCCTGACCCTCCCATGTGTGCCCAACTCTGCCATGTGTGTCCAGCCCTGCCATGTGTGCCCAACTCTGCCATGTGTGCCCAGGCCTGCCATGTGTGCACTGGCCATGCCATGTGTGCCCAGCCCTGCCATGTGTGCTCTGGCCCTGCCATGTGTGCTCAGCCCTGCCATGTGTGCCCAACTCTGCCATGTGTGCTCAGCCCTGCCATGTGTGCACTGGCCATGCCATGTGTGCCCAGCTCTGCCATGTGTGCCCTGACCCTCCTATATGTGCCCAGCCCTGCCATGTGTGCCCAGCCCTGCCATGTGTGTCCTTGCCCTGCCATGTGTGCCCAGCCCTGCTATGTGTGCCCAGCCCTGCCATGTGTCCCTTGGCCCTGCCATGTGTGCCCAGCCCTGCCATGTGTGCCCTCGCCCTGTCATGTGTGCCCAGCCCTGCCATGTGTGTCCAACTCAGCCATGTGTGCCCAGCCCCGCCATGTGTGCTCAGCCCTGCCATGTGTGCCCAGCCCTGCCATGTGTGCCCTGACCCTGCCACGTGTGTCCTGACCCTCCCACATGTGCCCAGCTCTGCCATGTGTGCCCTGACCCTGCCACATGTGCCCTGACCCTCCCACGTGTGCCCAGCCCTGCCATGTGTGCCCTGACCCTGCCACATGTCCCTTGGCACCAGTGAGGGGAGTTTTCAGATTCAACACATCTTGACTAGAAGAGGTGCTGCAATCATGGCTTTTATTTGAAGGGAATGTTTCAACCAGAGTTATCCCAAATCCTTGTGAAAATCCCTCAGTTGTCCCAGTGGGTACCGGGAGCTCTGGGGGCTCCCTACCTTTCTTAAAGCCTCTGATCTCCTGACCTTTCCCTGCCAGAGCTGGTGGGCTCAGCTTTGCCCAAAGTGTGTTGGCATAGAATGGGACTGACTCCCTTTATCAGAGGAGACTTTGGATCATGGAATGGTTTGGGATGGAAAGGACCTCAAAACCCACATCATTCCATTCCCTGCCATGGACAGGGACAGCTCCCACCAGCCCAGGCTGCTCCAAGCCCTGTCCAACCTGGCCTTGGACACTTCCAGGGATGGGGCAGTCACAGCTTCTCTGCCCAACCTGTGAAAGGGCCTCACCTCCCTCACAGGCAACAATTTCTACCCAAAATCCCATCTATCCCTGTCCTCTGGCAGTGGGAAACCATTCCCCTTGTCCTGTCATTCTATCCCTTGTCCAAGTCCCTCTCCAGCTCTACTGGAGCCCCTTTAGGTACTGGAAGGGGCTCTCAGGTCTCCCTAGAGCCTTCTCCAGGTGAACATCCCAAGCTCTCCCAGCCTGGCTCCGGAGCAGGGGGGCTCCAGTCCTTGGAGAATCTCCATGGACTTGTTCCAGCAGCTCCACATCCTTCCTGTGCTGGGAGCCCAGAGCTGGAGGCAGCTCTGCAGGGAGGTCTCTCCAGAGTGGGGCAGAGTCCCCCCAGAACGGGCTCTAGGGGTGCAAACACACCCTGGGGGCTCATGGCCAGCTTTCCATCCCCAAGAACCTCCACATCCATCCCCCAGGGAGCTCCAGTGAGTTCCTTCCCCAGCCTGGGCTCAGCTCTGGGACTGTCCAGACCAGGAGCTGCACCTGCACCAGGACTTGCCGAAGTTCACGCGGTCCCCGTGTCCCCTGCTCAGGGCTGTCCCCGTGTCCCCTGCTCAGGGCTGTCCCCGTGTCCCCTGCTCAGGGCTGTCCCGGTGACCCCTGCTCAGGGCTGTCCCCTGCTCAGGGCTGTCCCCGTGACCCCTGCTCAGGGCTGGCTGTCCCTGTGACCCCTGCTCAGGGCTGTCCCTGTGTCCCCTGCTCAGGGCTGTCCCCGTGACCCCTGCTCAGGGTTGTCCCCGTGTCCCCTGCTCAGGGTTGTCCCCGTGTCCCCTGCTCAGGGCTGTCCCTGTGACCCCTGCTCAGGGCTGTCCCCATGTCCCCTGCTCAGGGTTGCCCCCATGTCCCCTGCTAAGGGTTGTCCCCATGACCCCTGCTCAGGGTTGCCCCCATGTCCCCTGCTCAGGGCTGTCCCCGTGTCCCCTGCTCAGGGCTGTCCCCTGCTCAGGGCTGTCCCCGTGACCCCTGCTCAGGGCTGTCCCCTGCTCAGGGCTGTCCCCGTGACCCCTGCTCAGGGCTGGCTGTCCCTGTGTCCCCTGCTCAGGGTTGTCCCCATGTCCCCTGCCCAGGGCTGTCCCCGTGTCCCCTGCTCAGGGCTGTCCCTGTGACCCCTGCTCAGGGTTGTCCCCGTGTCCCCTGCTCAGGGCTGTCCCCATGTCCCCTGCTCAGGGCTGTCCCCGTGACCCCTGCTCAGGGTTGTCCCCATGACCCCAGCTCAGGGCTGTCCCCATGTCCCCTGCTCAGGGCTGTCCCCGTGTCCCCTGCTCAGGGCTGTCCCCGTGACCCCTGCTCAGGGCTGTCCCCATGTCCCCTGCTCAGGGCTGTCCCCATGACCCCTGCTCAGGGCTGTCCCCGTGACCCCTGCTCAGGGCTGTCCCCGTGACCCCTGCTCAGGGCTGTCCCTGTGACCCCTGCTCAGGGCTGTCCCCATGACCCCTGCTCAGGGCTGTCCCCATGACCCCTGCTCAGGGTTCTCCCCATGTCTCCTGCTCAGGGCTGTCCCCGTGACCCCTGCTCAGGGCTGTCCCCGTGTCCCCTGCTCAGGGCTGTCCCCATGACCCCTGCTCAGGGTTCTCCCCATGTCTCCTGCTCAGGGCTGTCCCTGTGACCCCTGCTCAGGGCTGTCCCCGTGTCCCCTGCTCAGGGCTGTCCCCGTGACCCCTGCTCAGGGCTGTTCCTGTGACCCCTGCTCAGGGCTGTCCCCATGTCCCCTGCTCAGGGCTGTCCCCGTGACCCCTGCTCAGGGCTGTCCCCGTGTCCCCTGCTCAGGGCTGTCCCCGTGTCCCCTGCTCAAGGTTGTCCCCGTGTCCCCTGCTCAGGGCTGTCCCCGTGTCCCCTGCTCAGGGCTGTCCCCGTGTCCCCTGCTCAGGGCTGTCCCCGTGTCCCTCTCCTCTGAGCCCTTCCCCAGCACCTTCCTGCTCCCCCTCAGCACCAGCCCCGAGGGTTCCTGAGGCTCAGCACTGTGGTGGCAGTGACACTTTGCTCTCCTGGAGGTGACAGCTGACACACACCGTGACTCAGAACCATCCCCTGGGGTTCTGCCAGAGCTGACCACACAGAGATCAGGTTTGGACCCCCCTTCCTGCCTTAGTGGGGACACATCACCCAAATGAGTTCTGCTTGGGCAGTCTGGCTGAAAGCTGAATTCGTGCCTGTACCAGCAGGAACGTGGCTGTCCCTTCCCCCCGGAGTGGCACAGGGCAGTGGGAACAAGCCAGGCCACACATTCCCGTAAACAGAGTCAGGGGAGCAATTAACCCATTAACCTGTAACACTGATGGGCCTCTAATGACTCTGGTAAACAAGAGTGATGCTCCCCCAACAATGGAGGGCTTAATCCACAGTTTCTGCTTCATAGGGATGGACAGCAATGACATCATCTGGTGGGAATAATCAGCCTGATTCAGGGAGACCGTTTTCCGGGAAAACACATCTCCAGAGTGTCCTTCACCTGGTTTAAAACCACAGAAAAGGTGCCCGGGGTAAGAGCTGTGGAGGTGTGTTCGATTGGAAACAAGGAGCATTAGGATTAAACAATTCCCTGGAAGTGCTCAAGGCCAGGTCTAGTGGAAGGTGTCCTTGGTCCCTTCCAGCCCAAACTGTTGTGTGATTCCTCTCCTGTCAGCAGGAAGAAATTGCAAGGAACAAAAGCAGGAGGAGAAGGCCAAGCCCTGACCCCTGTTTGAGGTCTTGCTCCCTCCCTGCTTTCTCCTGGTTCCAGCTCCTTCCTCACTGCTTGGCCTCTCAAACAAATGGCACTTCACAGAATTCCAGAATGCTCCTGGACTCCAGTTCCAAGAAATGAACACATTCAGGAGTGTGTGGGAATTGGTGGCCTTAAAATCCTGCAATCAGAAGACCCTGAGCTGGAAAGGACCAACAAGGATCACTCAGTCCCACCTCTGGCCCTGCACAGACACCCCAACAATCCCACCCTGTCCCTGAGCATTGTCCAAAGGCTCCTGGAGCTCTGGCAGCCTCGGGGCTGTGCCCACTGCCCTGGGGAGCCTGGGCAGTGCCCACCACCCTCTGGGGGAAGAGTCCTGCCCCTGTTCACACAGAGCAGAGACTGGGGCTGCCCCTCAGGAGGGGCTGCAGAGCCCAGAGATCTCTGCCCTCAGTCCTCTCCTCTCTGCTCCAGCTGGACCCAGAGAAAGTTATCCACTGAATTATTACCCACTGAAGACCCTCACAACCCCAAACTCTTCAACATTCTACTCAACCCACCCCTTTTCACTGTCCCTGTGCAGACAGAGGAGCAAATCAAGTGCAAATGCACAAGTGGCAAAACTAAGACACTGACTCACAATCTTACAATTTCAAAATGGTTTGGGTTGGGAGGACCTCAAAGCCCACCCAGTCCCATCCCTGCCATGGGCAGGGACACCTCCCACCAGCCCAGGTTGCTTCAAGCCCTGTCCAACATGGCCTCGGAAACTTCCAGGGATGGGGCAGCCACAGCTTCTGTGGGCACCTGTGCCAGGGCCTGCCCACCCTCACAGGGAGGAATCCCTTCCCACTATGCCATCTATCCCTGCCTTCTGTCAGGTTGAAGCCACTCCCCTTGTCCTGTCACTACCTGCTCCTGTAAATAGTGTCTCTCCATCTTTCTTGCAGCCCCTTCAGATACTTCACCACCAAGACTCCACAGAGGCCTCAGACAGAGGAGAAATAGTTGCATTTTCAGAACCAGCTCAGAGACACTGCCTTGGCAGCAGCTCTGAGCAGCCCCGGGCAGGGCAGGAGGTACCTGGAGCCCCTCCACGGGGCTGGGCAGCAGCCCCAGCAGCGCCGTCCGCTCCACCAGCAGATACGCCACCTGCTCGCTGGCAGCGCTGCGAGCGATCTGGGACAGCCCCTCCTGCTCCAGCAGCTCCTCCACCTCCTTCAGCTGCTCTTCTGCAAGGCAAGGCAGGGCTTGGTGTGAGCACAGGAACAAACAGGGCGGCATTTCCTGCAGAGCTGCTCCCCAGAGCCTCCAAACACAACCCAGCACGACAGCCCCTGTTTCTCCTGGAGCCCAACAGCTCCCCAAGTCCCTCCTCCTGCCTCCATTCCCTGTTCTTACCTGTTATCCCAGCCCTATTCCCTCTCTCCCAAGGGTTCTGGTCACATCCCCTTCCCTGTCAAGCAGGTGACAGGACTTTGTTGGAGTTGGAGTTCTCCTGCCTGGTTTTTCATGGAGGAGTTTCTAGAACCATTTTCTTCTCCCAGCCTGGTTTATCCTCACCCCCTTAGCCCTGAGCAGAGCTTGGTGGAAACTGAACAGATTAAACAGGCACACAGGGAATCACAGAATCATTAAGGTTGGAGAAGACCTCCAAGATCATCAATTCCACCTTCAGATCACCAGGTCCAGCCTTGGAGAGAACCCAAACAGGTGGATGTGCAGCCACATGGAGTTCTCTTTGGCAAAAGAGACACAAAACACCAGATTGCTCCTAGAGAGCATCACTGTTTTCCCAAGGAACATCTGAGAGGAGGTAGACCTCAATATCTTCACAATTTATCCCAAAATTATAGCCAGGAATGCTCTGTACTGAGAAAACCTTCCAGATTCAACAGCAGATTGGTGACAACCACCCTTACAGGAGTTGGTTTATGGGCAGGCACTTTGTGTTTGTGCAACAAAGGGGTGTTAAAAAGATCCCCACCTTTGTGAGGTTGGAATTTCCCTGCCACAAGAAAATGAGGAACATTTGGTCTCTGCCGTGATCAAGGCAGCAACTCCTGCACCAGACCCAGCACCCTGTGGAGCCAGGGAAGGGCTTTTCCAACCCTTCCTGTGTAATTCAGGTTAAACAAAAACCTACAAACCAAATTTCTCGCCCAAACCAGATTATAAAGCTCTCCAAGTGCTGCAGGATGGAAGTGCAAGGAGTTGTATGGAAGAAGGAGGGATCTTCCCACTCTCTCCCTGCTCAGGGAGCTGGAGTTGGACATCAGAGGTTCAGCAGAGCAGACATTCCCCCCACTCAGGACACAGATCTCTGGATGAGCCTGTCCCTCACTTCCATGCACTGATCTAACCCAGGGCCCAGCAGCCACATCCCGAGGCTCCAATCAATGCCATGTTTCCACCCTGCACTGCAGCCCTGTGGATGGAAAACACCCTGCGGTGCCCGGGCTCACAGGGCACAGCTCAGTCAATTGGGGTCACCCAGGGCCAGCAGCAGCTGCAGCACAGCCAGAGGGCACTGGGCAGGCAAAAATAGCTGGACCTGCTCCATGTGCATGGGGAAGAGCCCAGGGATCACACCAAACTGAGCCCCAACCTGCCCTGCCTTTCCCTCCCACAGTTCTGCCAAACCCCAGCCAAAATGAAGGGAAACTGCTCTGATTTGTGGCCAGGTTCAAACTGGGTTGCAATAACACCAAGGTCATGGGTTCAATCCCCTGTGTGGGCCACTGACTTCAGTGTTGGACTCGATGATCCTTGTGGGTCCCTTCCAACTCAGAATAGTCTGTGATTCTGTGAATGGGATCCCCTGTGCCCCAAACCCACACGGTGCCAGCACTGACACCTTCCCCTGCCAGTGCCAACCCTGCACCCTGCAAAGAAACATTCAGGGTACTGCTCAAGATCCCAGACATTTTCCACAGGCTGAGGAGGCAAAAGCATTTGTGAGGATGAGGAGCTGCCATACCCAGCACAGGTCACCTGCCTGCCAACCCCACTGATTTCTTCCAAACCCCTTTCCTCCCCCACCCAGCAGGTCTGGGAAGAGCCAACACCTCCCCAGGCACAGATACACCAGAGCACTGCTGGTCCCTCTGGCATCTCCTGCCCTCCCTCCTTAGGAAACAAGTTTTATATTTATATTTGGATTCTCCTACCCCAGGAAGACCCCCAGAGACAGCAGCTCACTGGTGTCCTGATCCCACCACAGACCTGTCTCCTCTGGGTGTGTTTTACCCATCCAGCTGTTACAACAAACAAGTTCAGACCACAGATATTCACTCTTTTTATTCCACTTTTTAAACCAATGGAGAGAGCTCCCCAGGGTGGTGTTTCACTGCCACTCCAGTTGTTTTTCAGGAAGGCTTTTGGCACCACAGCACACGTGCTGCTGACCTGCCCTCCAACACCACTCCGGAGTGTCCACTGGGAGCGGGTCAGGAAGTGCCTGGAGGAAAGGAGAAATGTCACTCTGGGCAGAGGAACCACATGAGGTGAAGCTCAGCTCAGTGGCCCAGCAGAAACCAGCCCTGGTTGCTCCAGCAGGAACCTGTGCCAGGCCTGGAGCAAATGTGTGAGCAGGGACTCAGTTCTGCCATCAGAAACTCCTCAGTGTCAGGGATCAGCACTGATGACCCTCAGAGCAAAAGGGGCTCCAGGAGAGCTGGGGAGGGACCTGGGACAGGGATGGAGGGACAGGACACAGGGAATGGCTTCCCACTGCCAGAGGGCAGGGATAGATGGGATATTGGGAAGGAATCTTCCCTGTGAGGCTGGGCAGGCCCTGGCACAGGTTGCCCAGAGAAGCTGTGGCTGCCCCATCCCTGGAAGTGTCCAAGGCCAGGTTGGACAGGGCTTGGAGCAACTTGGAAGGTGTCCCTGCCCATGGCAGAGGGTGGGACTGGGTGAGCTTTGAGGTCCCTTCCAACCCAGTCTGTGATTCCGTGATTGTATGAAACAGCTTTGAGCAGACCAGGCTGCTCCAAGGGACCCCAGACCAAGGTCTCCAGCCTTTACCAGAGTCCTTGTCCCTGCCTTCTCCAGCTCTCAGCTCCAGCCCTCAGTACAGGGAGGATCAGGACACATCCTGCCCCTCACACGCTCAGGCCTCTCCTTTGTACCAGAGGCCTGAACCAGCCACACTCCCCAACTGCCCTTTCCTGTTCTTCCAGTTCTCCCAAAAGCTCCCAACCACCTCCTCTCCTCTTGCCTTGCCCACATTTTCAACAGTCCCAGCAGCCCCAGGGCTGCATTTCCACAAGACTCTCCTGCAGCCCAACCTGCAGGACCATCCTGTCCCTGCTGCTGTCCCCAAAAACAAGAGGGGGAGAAGAGCCAGGGCACAGGTCCCATGAGGAGAAGCTGAGGGAGCTTGGGGGGCTCAGCCTGGAGCAAAGGAGGCTCAGGGGGCACCTTCTGGCTCTGCAATCCCTGCCAGGAGGGGGGAGCTGGGACAGGGGGTCGGGCTGTGCCCCAGGGCACAGGGACAGGAGCAGAGGGCACGGCCTCAGGCTGGGCCAGGGCAGGGGCAGGTGGCATATGGGGGGAAATTCCTCCATGGAAAGGGTGGTCAGGCATTGGAAGAGGCTGCCATGGACAGTTCTGGAGTCACCATCCCTGGAAGTGTTCGAAAAAACATGAGGATGTGGCACTTGGGGACGTGGGTTAGTGGTGCCCATGGCAGTGCTGGGTTAATGGCTGGACTTGGTGATCTCAGAGGGCTTTTCCAACATCACCCATTCCATGATTCTGTGATCTGTGACACAAAGCAGAGGCCCAAGGAATGGGCACCAGGATGCAGATGGCACTCTGCAGCAGAGGCACAGCAGAGGCCCAGAGCAGCTCCAGAAAGGCCCCTGGGAATGTGCCACAGCCCCAGCACATCTGTCTGTCCATGCCAGAGAGGGACAGTGGCATTTTTTGTGAAGAGGCTGAGTTAGAGCAATGGAATCAGAGAGTATCCTGAGCTAGAAGGGGCTCAAAAGGACCATCCAGTCCAACTCCTGGCCCTGCACAGACACCCCAACAATCCTACCCTGTGCCCCAGAGCATTGTCCAAACACTCCTGGAGCTCTGCCAGCCTTGGGGCTGTGCCCACTGCCCTGGGGAGCCTGTTCAGTGCCCACCACCCTCTGGGGAAAGGACCTTTTCCCAATATCCAATCCAAACTCCAGCTCCAGCTGTTCCCTCAGGTCCTGTCCCTGCTCACATGGAGCAGAGATTGGAGCTGCCCCTCGGAGTCTCCCCTCGGCCTCCTCTGCTCCAGCTCAACAAACCTGCAAAGCACAGACCAGCTCACCCAACAAACACTGCACAGACCCCCCAAACCAGCCCAGGGCTGGCATCCCCTGCAGGGGCAGCCTGGGGGAGCAGAGCTCCCTCCTCTGCCCAGATCCCTGAGTTATCCACACACATCACTAATGCCAGCCCTGAGGGCCTTCAAACCCACCTCCTGACAGTGATATCCCAAAACCACTCCAGAAAACCCTTTGGCTTCGAACCACAAATCCCCTGGGCTGGACATGCTGGGAACGACATGACCACAATTAACCAGCAGCTCCATGGCCACGGATCGCGGCTTCCACTCCAGCCTTAATCACTGCTCAGCAGCCACAGGGACCCCGCACAAATGGCAGAAGTCCAAAGGAGCAGAACCGCCGGCAGGGAATTGCTGCGTTCCAGCATTGGGGAAGGTCTGTCCTTCTCCTGCCACCTCGTGGGAAGTGAGAGAAGAACCAGGAATATTTTCCTGCCGCGGCGACGCTCCCAAAGACTCATTAATCATTTCAACCCCTGTAACCACATTTTCACCACAAACCACGGCTCGAGGTGCCCACAGGACAACCAGATTTTTAGGCAAAGCCATCTTTGGAAAGTCACTCCACCAGATGTGCTCCTTGAAAACCTCAAAAGATGCTCCAGACTACAATGAGTTGCATGTTGGGAAAACTCCTGAATTTTCTGCCCCAAGCAAAGCCTTTATCACAAAGAAACTGCCCAAGCTGTGCCACCACCCTCAGTTTTACCTTAGGGCCAGGATAACACACCCCATAAAAGGAATTAATGTAACATGGGCAGCCCTGAAAGTGCAACAGGACATTGAAAAAAATCAAGAATCCCAGCAAAACATATTTGCCCTTACTGGAAGTGACCCCAGAGTTTGAAAATAAATCATTTGCAGTGAAAATGATTTGTTTAAGCAAAATTACTGTACTAAAATAGTGGAGCTGCTCTGAGCAACCTGGACTAGTGGAAGGTGTCCCTGCCCATACAGGGGGTGGAACTGGAGAGGCTTTAAGGCCCCTTCCCACCCAAACTGTGCTGGGATTCCATGGAATAAGCACACACAAGTTTTGAACCACCAGCACAACTGCCCCTCACAGCTGTTTTAAAAAAGGTGGAGTTTGTGTAAACCAAAGTCAAGAGCAAATTGACTGCCTGGGTGGGAGTCACTGACAGATAAATCAGTGCTGGAAACCAAACAGCACCATCAGTTCTGGTCTTCAAACAGACACTTGGTCAACAGGGAGAAACTGCCAAGTCCCCTGAACAAAGGCAGCAAAACTGGGCAAGAACCTCTCAATCAATTACAAATCAGCTCATTAACACTTTTACCAACCTCCCAAAGAACAAACCACTGAGAGCCCCCAGAGAACCCTCTGAGAACTCCCAAGAAACGCTGCTCTGCCCTCCAGAAGATTTAACAGCTGCCAGTGCATTCCCAGGGCCCGTGGTCCAGAGGGAGGGAGGGAGGGAGGGAGGGAGGGAGGGAAGGAGGGAGGGAGGGAGGGAAGGAGGGAGGGAAGGAGGGAAGGCGGGAGGGAGGGAAGGAGGGAGGGAGGGAGGGAGGGAGGGAGGGAGGGAGGGAGGGAGGGAGGGAAGGAGGGAAGGCGGGAGGGAGGGAGGGAGGGAGGGAGGGAGGGAGGGAAGGAAGGAGGGAAGGAGGGAAGGCTCACCCTGGAGCAGCTGCAGCCGGGCCAGCTCCAGCCGGAGCTGCTTGTTCTCCCTCTCGCACTCGGCCGCGATGGCATCGCGCTCCTCTGTCAGGGCACGCACGTGGCCCACGTAGCTCTCCACCTGGAAGAGGGAAAACACCCCCGTTCCTGAGGCTGCCAGAGCCTCCCCAGGGGGCACAAAGAGCTCTGCACCCCCTCGTTTTCAGGATAAGCTCGAATTTTTGTAGGACACTCCATCTTTGTACCTTTGGAACAGCTGGGGATGGTAGAACCTTGCCTGGGGGTCAAGGGAGGGGTGAGCTATGGGGGTGCTGGGCTGTGGGGGCTCGGCTGGGCTCACCACATGCTTTTTGATGCCCCAACATGAGGAATGGGGATGTATATCCCCAAGTTCCCAAGGACAGGAAAGTGGCTGTGGCACCCCTAAACATGCTGGGGCTGCAGGCCTGGGGGGGTTAAACCCAAGGGGTATCACTTTGTTGGAAAAGATGTCCAAGACCATCGAATCCAACCTTTAACTAATCCCCACCTTGTCCCCAGCCCAGAGCTCTGAGTGCCACGGCCTGTCATTCATTGGACACCTCCAGGGGTGGGGACTCCAAACCTCCCTGAGCAGCCGTTTCCAATGTCTCATCACCCTTTCCAGGCAGCAATTCCTGCTGCTGTGCCCCCTGCCCACCCTTTCCAGGCAGCCATTCCTGCTGCTGTGCCCCCTGCCCTGGCCCAGCCTGAGGCCGTGCCCTCTGCTCCTGTCCCTGTGCCCTGGGGCACAGCCCGACCCCCTGTCCCGGCTGCCCCTCCTGGCAGGGATTGCAGAGCCAGAAGGTGCCCCCTGACCCTCCTTTGCTCCCAGCAGAGCCCCCCCAGCTCTCTCAGCTGCTGCTCCAGCCGCTCCCAGCCCTGCCCCGTGTCCGCCCTTACGTCTCTCATGTCCTGCTCCCGCCGCCGCTCCAGCTCTCCCAGCCGTGTCTCCGCTCTCCGCAGCAGCCGCCAGGCCAGGCCCAGCTGCTCCTCGGCCGGGCCCGCGGGGTCCGCGCCCTCCGCCCGCAGCCAGCGCAGCACCGTGTCCGCCGGCACGGGGGGCTCGGCCTGGGGGGCACAGGGGCGTGAGCCACGGGGGCGACCGACCCCCTTAAACCAAACCAGGGGAGTACCACCCACCCCCGAACGAGGGGTACCACCGACCTCCTGAACCCAAACCCAGGGTATCACCGACCCTCTGAACCGAACCTGGGGAACCACCGACCCCCTGAACCGAACCAGAGGAGTACCACCGACCCCCGAACCCCAACCCGAGGTACCACCGACCCCCGAACCCAAACCGAGGTACCACCGACCCCCGAACCCCAACCCGAGGTACCACCGACCCCCGAACCCCAACCCGAGGTACCACCGACCCCCGAACCCAAACCGAGGTACCACCGACCCCCGAACCCAAACCGAGGTACCACCGACCCCCGAACCCCAACCCGAGGTACCACCGACCCCCAAACCCAAACCCGAGGTACCACCGACCCCCGAACCTCCCCACGGGCCCCGGGCGTACAATGAGCCCCCTCAGAGCCCGATCACAAACCCGGGGATACAAACGAGCCCCCGATCCCCGACCTGGGGGTACAACCGACCCCTCTCAGCCCCTAATGCCGAGGGTACAACCGACGACCCTCAGCCCCCGATCCCAAACCAGTGGGTACACCCTCAGCCCTCAGGCCCAGTCCAGGGGGTACACCCGCTCCCCGGATCCTGACCCCGGGGGTACACCCGCTCCCCGGATCCTGACCCCGAAGGTACAGCCGCCCCCCGGATCCTGACCCCGGGGATACACCCGCCCCCCGGATCCTGACCCCGGGGGTACACCCGCTCCCCGGATCCTGACCCCGGGGGTACACCCGCTCCCCGGATCCTGACCCCGGGGGTACACCCGCTCCCCGGATCCTGACCCCGAAGGTACAGCCGCCCCCCGGATCCTGACCCCGGGGGTACACCCGCTCCCCGGATCCTGACCCCGGGGGTACACCCGCTTCCCGGATCCTGACCCCGAAGGTACAGCCGCCCCCCGGATCCTGACCCCGGGGGTACAGCCGCCCCCCGGATCCTGACCCCGAAGGTACAGCCGCCCCCCGGATCCTGACCCCGAAGGTACAGCCGCCCCCCGAGCCCCCGGGGCCGGGCCGGGCACCCACCGCGGCGGCGGCCGCGTCCATGCGGCGGGAGGGCCCCGCGGCGCCATGGCAACCGGCCCCGCCCCCGGGGCAACCGGCCCCGCCCCCGGGCAACCGGCCCCGCCCCCGGGCAACCGGCCCCGCCCCCGGGGCAACCGGCCCCGCCCCAGCAGCGCTGCCTCCATGGGGCTGCGAGGCCACGCCCCCATAATGTCCTGTATGGGTTTGCGACGCCACGCCCAGGCCACGCCCCCCCTCTCCCCCAGCGCCCCCTGGCGGCCGCCCGGCCCCACCGCCATCCCCATCCCCAGCCGCGGGCACCGCGCCCCGAACCCCGCGGGAAGTGCTGGAGCTGAAGGGACACGCCGAGGGGCACAGGAAAGGACACGGAGCTGGGTCTGGAGAGGACAAGGGTCCAGAGAGACCTGAGAGCCCCTTCCAGGGCCTATAGGGCTCCAGGAGAGCTGGAGAGGGAGTCGGGACAAGGGTCGGGAATGCAGGACAAGGGGAATGGCTTCCCACTGCCAGAAGGCAGAAATTGATGGGATGTTGGGATGGAATTCCTGGCTAGGAGGGTGGGCAGGCCCTGGCACAGCTTGCCCAGAGAAGCTGTGGCTGCCTCATCCCTGGGAGTGTCCAAGGCCAGGTTGGACAGGACTTGGAGCCACCTGGGACAGTGGGAGGTGTCCCTGCCCATGGCAGGGGTGGCACTGGGTGGGCTTTGAGGTCCCTCCCTCAAAGAAGATTCCATGAGATTGAGGAACTGTGTGATGGAGCAGCTCCATCCTGCAGAGCTCACCCAGCACCTCAAGATGCTGCACGAGCAGATGGAGGGTAGGGAAGCCAAGCCTGGAGAACAGGGACACAGCAGAGAGCACAGGGAGGTCCTTCACTGGCAGTCAGGGATCCCCTGAAAGCACCAGGCAGATGGTCCTGCACCTGCAGGAGCCACTTCCAACTCACAGAACCACAGCCAGCACCCCCAAAGGGGAAGGGCTGGTGCCCAAACATGGCCAGGCCTAAGCACTCGTGGGCTCAGCTCAGCCTCCCCTCCACCAGGCCCATCCCCGCACGGGACAGGGGTGGCTGTGGCTCAGTCTGGCCTTACAGAGCCCCCCCAGCCTGGGCTTCCCAAGCAGGGCAGACACCACACCCCGGTGTTGTCCCAGTGCTGCAGCCCCCGGGGCAGGTGATGGCCCATCTGCTCCTCAAAACCTTCCCGTAATTATTGCTCTTCTTCCCATGCCCCTCACAGGGACATCCCAGAACACTTCCAAGGCAGTGGTGGTGGCACTTTTCCCACCCCATGTGCCAACACTCCTGCAAGGGCAGCTCACACAGGCTTTGATTCCACCGTCCTTTCCAGCCCATCCCTGCTGTCAGGGCAGCTCCAAAGACAAGGGAAATCCCTCAACTAACAGGACTCGACATTCCCATCCACTACACGCTGGGAGATGGACAGGCAGCTCTTGGAGCTTCTCCAGTTCTCTCTCCCCCTTCTCTATCAGTCCTGGCCATGAAGCTGTGAGTTCTTTCCCCTGTTTCAGCTACCAGCTGGATCTCACCCCTCCTGACCAACCTGGACTCTTCCTCCCATCCCTAATGGGAATCATCTGGTCTCCTTTCTTTTGCTCTTCTAGGCTCATTTCCCCCATTTTATGGGCACACCTCACTTCCAGGTGCTTGGGGTCATCCCACCACACACTGTGTTTAACCAGAGCACAGTCCCCCCTCTGCAGAGCCCTCCAGTGTTCCCATGAGCTCTGCTCTTCCTTTCCAGGCTCCTAGTGAGTTTATTTTCCAATGACACACATGAGCAGGCACACAGTGGAGAGCAGCACAGCTGCAGTTAAGGTTTTTACCACAACATTGCAGTTTCCTTCTTGCAGGCATGAGGAATACAGGTTTAGAAGTCAGCAATGGGAGGGAAGAGGCTTTAGAGAAAACCAGGAGGATCCCAGTTCTAACTGCAGCCAACCAGCTCCTCCCAGGGCCCATCATGCTTCTGCTCTCACAGAACCTTGGAATCAAGGTTGGAAAAGCCTCTGAGATCACCGAGTTCACCACCAAAACATGTCCCCAAGTACCACATCCACGTCTTTTGGAGACTTCCAGGGATGGGGACTCCACCATTGCCCTGCACAGCCTGTTCCAAAGCCTGACCACCCTTACAGTGAAGAACTTTTCCCCAGTATCCAATCTGCCCCTGCCCTGGCCCAGCCTGAGGCCATTCCCTCTCCCCCTGTCCCTGTGCCCTGGACCCCCCTACCCCAGCTCCCCTCTCCTGGCAGGGATTGCAGAGCCAGAAGGTGCCCCCTCAGCCTCCTGTTCTCCAGCTGAGCCCTCCCCAGCTCCCTCAGCCCCTCCTGCTGCTCCAGCCCCTCCCAGGACACCTTCCCCCTCAGTACTTACTCCTTTCCTCCAATCCCTTGTTCCCAGGCCCAGATCCATCCCCTGTGCTTTGGGCCACATCTCCCTGTATCTTCCACAGAAGCCCATGAACACTTGGGATGGGAGGAAAACCTTTGGAACAGCTGCTTTAGGGCCACTCTACAGCACCTATTGCTGAGCTGTAGGAACAGGAATAATTTCTGGCACAGCACCTGCTCCCCAAAATCGTTGTCACCTCATTCCCCTCCTTTTTGCCACCCTTGTTTCACCATCCACTCCCAGCATCACAAGATTCCCCACTCCAGTCACAAAACCAGCACATCTTTGCTGCAAAGCCCTATTCCTTCTCCCAGCCATTCCAAAAGAAACTTGGAAGAGGGAGATTCAAGCCCCTCCTGCTGCTCCAGCCCCTCCCAGGACACCTTCCCCCTCAGTACTTACTCCTTTCCTCCAATCCCTTGTTCCCAGGCCCAGATCCATCCCCTGTGCTTTGGGCCACATCTCCCTGTATCTTCCACAGAAGCCCATGAACACTTGGGATGGGAGGAAAACCTTTGGAACAGCTGCTTTAGGGCCACTCTACAGCACCTATTGCTGAGCTGTAGGAACAGGAATAATTTCTGGCACAGCACCTGCTCCCCAAAATCATTGTCACCTCATTCCCCTCCTTTTTGCCACCCTTGTTTCACCATCCACTCCCAGCATCACAAGATTCCCCACTCCAGTCACAAAACCAGCACATCTTTGCTGCAAAGCCCTATTCCTTCTCCCAGCCATTCCAAAAGAAACTTGGAAGAGGGAGATTCAAGAAGTTCTTTATATTATACAGACCTGCACCATTTCTCCTCCCAGTTCTCCCAGCCCAGGGGACAGAAACCAAATCCTTTCCTCCTTTAGACAGCAGGACAAATCTCCTTTGGAACAGTTTCACTTCCATGTATTTCTGTTTCCCAAAGCCACAACCACCGTGGCCAAGCTGTAGAGGAGTGCCCCAGTTCTGGGTGGCCCTGCAGAGCGTGCTGGAGGTTTGGTTCAGGCACCTGCCCAGGGAATGCTGCAGCTCCACTCCCTCTCCAGCACAGTTCCCGCTGCACTCCGAGCTGCTGCTCAGCCTTTCCTCTCTATGAAGGCCGTGTGCTGGCCCTGCAGGTAACTCACAATCTTCTCCTCTATCTCCATGCCCTGTGCCACCTCCTGCTCCGAGAGGGACAGGGGTGTCTCGGAGTCCCTGGTGACGATGACGACGCTGGTCCTGCGGGACTCCAGCACGTTGGCCACCACGGCCTGGTGCCGGTACCGCTCCAGCGCCTGCCGCGACTTGTCCAGCAGCAGCTGCGGGTCCGTCTCCAGCTTGAAGGAGATCACAAAGGCCTCGGGGGCCCAGTCTCTGACCAGGGGGGACAGCATTTTTGGCACCATCTTCATTGTGATCTGCAAACAAAGGTCAGAAAAAGCAGCAGAGTGAGCTGTAGGGAGAGGTGGGAGGGAGGGGAGGCCAATCCCAGCTTTGCTTTGTGCTGTATTTGCAGCGGGAAGTTTGGCAAGGCAGTGTTTGATCAGCTCTCAGCAAACAGGGCTCAAATGTCCCTGCAAGGGTCTGGAAATTTAACTTGAAGGGGCAGTGTGGGGGCAGCAACAAGCAGGGTGTGAACTCGGTTCAATGAGCCCCCAAGCAGCAGGGCCACAGCAACTCTGCATTCCCAGAGCTAATATCAATATGAGCATAAACACAAAAGCATTACAGCTCCAGAAGTCTCAGTTTCCAGCTCTCCAGAATCCAGGCAGTTTCTCACACCTTCACCCTTCTTCTCTCAACTCCTTCAGGCATATGAGTGCAAAGTACAAAGTGCAAAGTACAGAGGGGAAAAAAGTAGGAGACTTTGCTCTCCAGCTTCCCAGTGATCACTGGGAATCAGGCTGGATCTCATCTTTCTGGTGCTAATCATAAAGAAAGAAGCCCAGCAACTTCTTACCAGCTAATTAAGTTAAATAACTTGGGTATTTGTTACACACAGAGCTCTGGAGCCTCCTGTTCCCATCACTGAGATGGGCCTGGGCACGAGACACCAGCATGGGATCATCATTGGTGCAGGAGGATGGATGCAGAACCATGGAATGGTTTGGGTTGGAAGGGACCCCAAAGCTCATCTCAACCCACCCCTGCCACAGGCAGGGACACCTCCCACTGTTCCAGGTTGCTCCAGCCTGGCCTGGGACACTTCCAGGGATGGGGCAGCCACAGCTGCTCTGGGCAACCTGTGCCAGGGCCTGCCCACCCTCCCAGGGAAGGATTTCCCCACAGTACCCAGTGTAGATCATCCCTCTCTTAGCTTAGAACCATTCCCCTTGCCCTGCACCTCCAGGCCCTTGTTCAAAGCCAGAAGGCAGCAACTCAAGTACTCCAGGATCTATTCTTGGAGCACTTGGGCTCCTCGTCTCCATGGAAGCAGAGGGAGCTTTGAAGGACAAAGCCAGAAGAGCAGGAGGCACCTCACAGGTGCCCCTTCACGTTCCACATCCCAACTGCAGACGTGCTGGAGCTGCTGCCTGTCACACACAGAGCCTGCAGTGCTGGACACCAACCCCTCCCTGAGGATACCCCACAGATAACCCCTGGCACCACTCACTGCTGGGGCTGCATTTGCCCCTCAACCCCTTCATGCCATCCTAAAAATAAACCTGGATCAAAGGAGAGCAGGGCTGCCCCTGCCCTGCCCTCTTATCTGGGCCCCTCAGTGCAAGATAAGAACAAAACAATGCAAGTCCAGGATTTGCACCCCTGTGGAAACTCACCCTCCCATTCCCTGTGAAAACACCCAGGAGCTCTTGCAGCTTTCCCAGGATTCATCCACAGCCAGGCAGGACCCTGGGAGCAAGGAGGGGTGGCAAAGGAGGGTGACAGAGGGTGCCATGGCCAGGGGGCCTCACCTGCAGGGGCCCCTCCGAGGACTGGATCTTGTGCTCAGGCATTTCAGAGGGTGGGATGTAGAAATCGGACACGGCCGCTGCCAGGTAGAACATGACGCTGGAGCCTGTGGGGAACAGCTGCTGTCACCCCCATGGCTGGCCCTGTCACCCCCATGGCTGGCCCTGTCACCCCCATGGCTGGCCCTGTCACCCCCCACGGCCTGGCCCTGTCACCCCCCATGGCTGGCCCTGTCACCCCCATGGCCTGGCCCTGTCACCCCCCATGGCTTGGCCCTGTCACCCCCCATGGCTGGTCCTGTCACCCCCATGGCCTGGCCCTGTCACCCCCCATGGCTGGCCCGGTCACCCCCCATGGCTGGCCCGGTCACCCCCCATGGCTGGCCCGGTCACCCCCCCTGGCTTGGCCCTGTCACCCCCCCATGGCTGGCCCTGTCACCCCCATGGCTGGCCCTGTCACCCCCCACGGCCCGGCCCTGTCACCCCCATGGCTGGCCCTGTCACCCCCATGACTGGCCCTGTCACCCCCATGACTGGCCCTGTCACCCCCATGGCCTGGCCCTGTCACCCCCCACAGCCTGGCCCTGTCACCCCCATGGCTGGCCCTGTCACCCCCCACGGCCCGGCCCTGTCACCCCCATGGCTGGCCCTGTCACCCCCATGACTGGCCCTGTCACCCCCATGGCCTGGCCCGGTCACCCCCCCTGGCTTGGCCCTGTCACCCCCCCTGGCTTGGCCCTGTCACCCCCATGGCTGGCCCTGTCACCCCCATGGCCTGGCCCTGTCACCCCCATGGCCTGGCCCTGTCACCCCCATGGCCTGGCCCTGTCACCCCCCATGGCTGGCCCTGTCACCCCCATGGCTAGCCCTGTCACCCCCCATGGCCTGGCCCTGTCACCCCCCATGGCCTGGCCCTGTCACCCCCCATGGCTGGCCCTGTCACCCCCCATGGCCTGGCCCTGTCACCCCCATGGCCTGGCCCTGTCACCCCCATGGCTGGCCCTGTCACCCCCCAGCCTGGCCCTGTCACCCCCATGGCTGGCCCTGTCACCCCCATGGCTGGCCCGGTCACCCCCCATGGCTGGCCCTGTCACCCCCCATGGCCTGGCCCTGTCACCCCCCCACGGCCTGGCCCTGTCACCCCCCACGGCCTGGCCCTGTCATCCCCCCATTGCCTGGCCCTGTCACCCCCCCCCCCCCCCCCACGGCCTGGCCCTGTCACCCCCCCCCATGGCTGGCCCTGTCACCCCCCCCCACAGCCTGGCTCTGTCACCCCCCCCCACGGCCTGGCTCTGTCACCCCCCCATGGCCTGGCCCTGTCACCCCCCCCCCCCCACGGCCTGGCTCTGTCACCCCCCCCCCCCCACGGCCTGGCCCTGTCACCCCCCACGGCCTGGCCCTGTCACCCCCCACGGCCTGGCCCTGTCACCCCCATGGCCTGGCCCTGTCACCCCCCACGGCCTGGCCCTGTCACCCCCCTGGCTGGCCCTGTCACCCCCCACAGTCTGGCCCTGCCACCCCAGAGACCCTCAGAGACCCCCCAGCACTGCCCCAAGCAGGGCAGGGCTGCCCCACACTGGGGTCCCCTCACACACACCGTCCCCCCCTGGAGTCTGCCCTGTGCCCTTGTGCCAAGCCCCAGTGCCCCCCAGGGCAGCCCAGACCCCCATGCCAGGGTACAGACGGCCCCCAAGCAAGGGGGGTCCTTGTTCCCTCATGCCAGACCCCACAGGCACTGGGACCACCTTGTCACCTCATACCTGGGCTCTGGGGCCACCCTGAGGGGCCACATTGTCCCCATGGACGTCCCCCCTCACTCTGGTCCCCACAACCACCGTGTCCCCTCACACCCATCCCCACCCCAAACCCCTCAGGCCTGGCCCCCTCCAGCCCCTCACTCTGGGGACCCCCACAGGGGCCTCCTCTCTTGCCTTGCACCCCCTCCAAAGGCCACCCTGTGTCCTCATTTCTGGGTCCCTCCACTTCCTCCCTGTCCCTTCACACCAGGGACCCTCCTGGGGCCACCCCATCCCCTCACACCGAGTCCTGCCCCCACTCCCCTCACCGGGGACCCCCATGAGGGGGCCTCATCCTGCTCCTGCCCCCACCCCAGCTCCTCATTCCGGGTCCTCCCAATCCCCCCTGTCCCCTCCCTCACTCCTGGGCTGCTCCAGGACTCCCAGACTGCACCTTGTCCTGTGCTGCCCCAAACCGGGCACGCTGCCCTCTCAGCCCTGGCTCACCCTGTCCCCTCACACCCGCTGTCCTCGCCAGTCCCCTCCCACCCCTCCGCTCCAGGGACCCCCTCAGGGGCCTCGCCTTGTCCCGCCCCGCTCCTGCTCCCCCACCAGCCCCCCCCTCCCCTCATTTCTGGGTCCTCCCGTCCCCCACTCCTGGGCCGCCCCAGGACACCCACGGGGGGCCTCGTCCTCTCCTCCTCGTGCCCCCCAACCCCGAGGCCACCCCGTCCCCTCCCCGTTGGGTGCCCCCCGGCCCCTCACACCGGTGTCGCCCCGGGGCTCCCCGTCCCGTCGGGCCGTACCGAGCGGTGCGAGCGCCCGCGCCGCCGCCCGCAGCAGCGCCAGGTACTCCGCGAGCGCGGTGAACTCGATGGCGAGCAGCGCGCCCGCCTCGGTGGCGCGGCGGTAGGCGCGGAGCGCGGGCAGCAGCGCGGGGAGCGCGGCCGGAGCGGCGGCCACGCCGGGCGGCGGCCCCGGGGTGAGGCGGAGCGCGTCCAGCAGCGCCGGGCCCGGCGGCGGCAGCGCCCGCGCCCAGGGGAAGGCGGAGCGGGCGCGGTGCAGGAAGCACACGCCGTAGCCGAGCCCCACGAGCCGCTCGGCGGAGGCGGCGCCGCGGCGGCCGCTGCTGAAGTTCTCCAGGAACCGCACGGCCCGCGCCTCCAGCGGCACCTGCGTCCCGCCCGACGTCACCAGCGCCACGCGCCGTCCCAGCGCCGCCTGCGCCGCCGCCCACTCCCGCACGCGGCCCTCGACCGCCCGCACCGCCGCGTCCTCCGCGCCCGCCGCGTCCTGCCCGGGCCGCTCCGCCATGGCCGCCCCGCCGGAAGTGGCGGCCGCACCGCTCCCGCGCCGGAAGTGTTGCCGTGGCAACGACCACGCTGCCGGAAGTACCGCCCGGGTCCGCCGGAAGTGTTGCCGTGGCAACGCGCGACGCCCGCGCCGGCCATGGCGGGGCCGCCGCGCTGCGAACTGTGCGGGGCCCGCCCGGCCCCGCGGCCCTGCCCGCGCTGCCGCCGCGCCCGCTACTGGTGAGGGCACCGAGAGCCCGCAGGAGGAGGCCCGGGGAGCGGGGACGGGGCGGGAGGCGGCGGTTGGACTCGGACACGGCCCAGGATCAGGATCAGGGGACGGGATCAGGCCCAGCCAGGGAAAGAGGCAGCGACCGGCCCGGGACGAGGCTCAGCACACACCGAGGAGTGTCAGGATGAAAGAGGAGGCAGAAACAGCCCCAGGGCGAGGCTCAGGACACAGCAGAATGTCTGGGATAAGGATTCTCGGTGGAGCAGCGAGGCCCAGGAGGCAGGAACGGCACAGGCGGGGATTGGCCTCAGGATGGGGCTCAGGACGCCACGACAAGGGCCAGGATGAGGCCCAGGAGCCAGGGCAGGACAGGGAAAGAGGCCAGGGCTAGTCCCAGGATGAGGCCCAGGGGCCAGGGCAGGACAGGGAAAGAGGCCAGGGCTAGTCCCAGGATGAGGCCCGGGACAGGGGGAGAAAGCCCGAGATAAGGCTCAGGACACGGGGGGAAGGCCCAAGAGGCAGGAGGAGGCCTGGACAGGGCAGGAGGAAGGGATTGACTCCAGAATGAGGCCCAGGATGCCGGGACAAGGGCCAGGATGAGCCCCAGGGGGCAGGATCGGGCCCAGACAGGACAAAAGGCAAAGACCAGCCCCAGGACAAGGCTCAGGACACACAGAAAAGGCACAGAATGAGGCACAAGAGGCAAACAGGCCCAGGAGAAGGCCCAAGGGGCAGGGACAGGCCCAGGGCTGAGAGCCAGGGACAAAGACTGGGACACAGGGACAGGCAGGAGACAGGGATTAGCCCCAGGATGGGGCTCAGGGCACAAGGAGAAGGCTCAGGATGGGATCCAGAATCCAGGAACAGGCCCAGGGCTGAGAGAGGGACAAAGCCTGGGACAGGCTCTGGGATGCAGCGACAGGGCAGGGGGCAGGAATCAGCCCCAGGATGAGAGGAGACTCTGAGTGCAGGGAGAAGGCCCAGGACAGAGCCAGAAGGAGGGAGAAAGCCTTGGAAAAGTGTCAGGACAAGGACTGAGAGACAGGGACAAAGCCTGGCATGTGGTCTGGGACACAGGCAAGAGGCAGGGATTGTCCCTGGGATGAGGCTCAGGACACAGGGACAGCCCCAGGATGAGGCCCGGCCCACAGGGATGGTGCCAGGATGGCAGGGATGAGCCCTGGGGCAAAGCTCAGCAGGGATGGGGCCCAGGAGGCAGGGACCAGACCTGGGATGGGACCAGACCTGGGATGGGACCAGGGAGCCTGGAGAAGGCCTGGGATGGAGCAGGAAAGCAGCAGGAGCTGGAGTGGTCCTGTTCTCTGGAACATTCCTGCTCACTCCCAACAGTTCCTGCATCAGACAGGGAGCAAATCCAGGTGGTTTAGAGTGTCCCTTGGAACAGCCCCTCAGGAACTGAACATTCCCTGCTCCCACAGGGACCAGGGCTGGCTTGGTTGGGGGTTTTGTGCACCACAGGGCCAGAATCCAGGGATTTGGCTGCACCAGGAGTTCAGTGAGTGACTTAAGGAGGGATTTTAACACTCAGCACTGTGGGGCCTCTGAAGGGCAGGCCAGGGCTGTGCTTCCATCTGGGAATATCCTGGATGGGTGTCCTGGGAGCAGCTCAGGGGCTGGGCAGGATTCTCTGAAGGGCAGGCCAGGGCTGTGCTTCCATCTGGGAATATCCTGGATGGGTGTCCTGGGAGCAGCTCAGGGGCTGGGCAGGATTCTCTGAAGGGCAGGGCTGTGCTTCCATCTGGGAATATCCTGGATGGGTGTCCTGGGAGCAGCTCAGGGGCTGGGCAGGATTCTCTGAAGGGCTGGACAGGGCTGTGCTTCCATCTGGGAATATCCTGGATGGGTGTCCTGGGAGCAGCTCAGGGGCTGGGCAGGATTCTCTGTAGGGCTGGACAGGGCTGTGCTTCCATCTGGGAATATCCTGGATGGGTGTCCTGGGAGCAGCTCAGGGGCTGGGCAGGATTCTCTGAAGGGCAGGACAGGGCTGTGCTTCCATCTGGGAATATCCTGGATGGGTGTCCTGGGAGCAGCTCAGGGGCTGGGCATGGGGGGGATTCTCGCGGGGAGAAGGCCCAGCAGGGCAGCCCCTTCCCCTGCCCCCTCTCCCCGCCGGGTAACCCCTGTCTGTGCCCCTGGCAGCGATGCCTCCCACCAGAGCACCGACTGGAGCAGCATCCAGGGCCGGCTCTGCGCCCTGCCCGGCCCGGCCCGGCCCGGCCCCCGCCCGGGGCAGCGCGGGGGGCTCAGCGCGGAGCAGCTGCCGGGCACGCAGGTGGGTGCAGCACGGCAGGCGCCGCTTCAAAGGGCTCCGGGGCACCTTCATTCCCGCTCCTCTCCCTGCGCGTTCTCACTGGGAGGAGTTTCCAAACCCTGGGCTCCCACTGCCCGTTCCTGTAGAACTGAGGAATCTGCTGCCTAAAAGCACAGCGGGACTTTTGCCTTCACAGGATCCATCCCTTTGGAATTCCTGTTTCTGGATGTCCCCAAGAAAGGCAAAAGCACCTCCTTGGGTGATTTGTACTTGGGCACAGAGGTTTGGGGGTTGTTTTTATAAACAAATCTCAACAATAAGGGGAGTGGGAACATCCTCTCTGTGATTCCCAAGCCTTTTTCACAGGCCTTACTCCAAGTTCTGAGCTTCCTCATCCAGCACAATCCTGGATCTCCCACCTTGCCAGGTGGTCCATCTCCCTGGTTAGTCCAGGATCCAGCTGAGCTTTGCTTCTTCCAGGCCATCTGAAGGGAGGGAATCCCCTTTCCCAGGGCAGGGGGCAAACAACTCAAGTCCCCTCCCTTTGTTTCCCTGCCCAGCTTGGCTCTTTCCCACTAAGTGCAGCCTTTTATCTCCGTGGGGCCCTGGGGAGGTGCAGATGGTGCAGCTCCTTCCCAGCCCCAGTGGTTTTTCTCTCTGTTTATGGGGTGGCAGGAGCTGCTGCTCCACAATGTTGCTGAAATACCCCACCCAGGTGCATCTGCTCCTGAAAATCCTCCCCGTGGAAATAAATCCTCCCTGTGTCATTGCAGAACTCCCAGTCCCAGCTGGGAACAATCCAAGGGTGCCACCGAGGAGAACATCATGGATCTTGTGGCTTTTCCATGAATTATTATTTTCAGGGTGTTTCTGGCCCAGCTTTGGGGCTGAGGATCCAGAAAGAGGAATTCAAAATGTGATTCCAGAGGTGGAACCTGTGAAGGCAAAAGTCCTGCTTGGGGAGAGCTCGTGCCAGGCTTTGGGCAGCAGATTCCTCTGGGATTGACAGTGACAGCCCAGCCTGGTTTGGAAACTCCAGTCTGGCTGAAAACCCCACATGAGGCTGTGGAGCAAAGTCCACAGAAGGTGTGTCGGGCCAGGAAATGCAAAACCTCCTCAGGTCCAGGTTCTGCTGCAGTTGGTCCTTTATAAAGTCTGCAGGGAAGGTTAAATTGGTGTCACAGGGGGTGGGGCAGGAATTTTCACCCACAATTCTTGGATCTGTTCCAAGAGCTCCCCTGTGCTGAACCTGCTGTTGACAGTGGTTACATCACTGACTTTATAGCCACTGGAATCATCCCTTATACATTCCAGCAGCCCATGTGACTGCCAGCTGGAGGAAGAGCTCCTTGATTAGCTGGAAGGTAATCAGCTGGGTTAATTAGGGGCAGGGAAAGGCAGCAGAAAGGGTTGGTGGAGGAGAGGGAGTCAGTCTGGGTTGGGGCTCTCCTGGGCCAGCCAACAGTCCCTGGGCAGGGCAGGGGCAGCAGGCGGAGTGTCCTTCCAAGGAGGTTCCAGCAGGCCCTTTAACAGCCCTCAACAAGTCTGTTCTTTGACCTTTGTCTCCAGCCTGTTCAAATAAAACAGGTTCTGGGAACGGAGTGTGTTGGGACACTTTGCCTGCCTTCCTTCTGAAGAAAGGAGGGGGACAGTGGCAATCCCTTGGTGGCTCTCCCAACGAGAGGGAGAGGTGGGAAGAGAAGAGAGGCAGAAATGCCCCTGTGTCCAGCAGGGCCTGGGGCAGCCAGGCTGGGCCTGGGCTGGCTGAGAGCACCTGGGAGAGGGGCAGGGTGACTGCCCTGTCCCACTGCATCCCATTCCTATTCCAGAGCCAACAAACTGCTTGAGAAGGCTCTTCCCTGGGAGGGTGGGCAGGCCCTGGTACAGCTGTGCCTGCCCCATCCCTGGAAGTGTCCAAGGCCAGGCTGGACAGGGCTTGGAGCAACCTGGGACAGTGGGAGGTGTCCCTGCCCCTGGCAGGGGTGGGTTGAGATGAGCCTTAAGGTCCCTCCCAAACCAGTCTGGGATTCTATGAGAAAAGGCCTTTGGAGCTGAGGGCAAAGCTGTGCAGCCTCACAATAATGAGAGCAAAACCCTGTGCCCAGAGCCTGCCCGTGGGTTGGGTGTTTTTTGAACATTTCTGTTGTGCTTCACCCCTCCTGCACAGTGTTTGTTTAGAAAACACAGAGCTCCAGCCTGAGCCAGGGCACAGGGGAGCTGGGGCACATCCCAGTGCCCTGTGGCTCCAGGAGCAGGGAGCCAGGAGGTGAGCAGTTTCATTCCTGTCTGGGCTCCAAAGCTTTGTTGATAGAAATCTGCTGCTGTCAGTGTAGCCGGGGGGGTGCCTGCAGACAGCAGCTCCACACTGACACAGCTCCAGGTTTCTGTTGGGAGCAGCCTCACCTGCCTGGCTGATGGCAGCTCCCCACAGCCCCTGGGCATGGGAAAGGATCCCGGAGCATCCAGCCCCGGCACCGCTCCAGCCACGGGCTGCAGGCTCAGCTCGGGCTGGTGGGACCTTCCCTCCTCCCCGGATCCTCCTTCTCCAGGCACACCATCGGCTTTGGGGCCTGGGAGGGGACAGTGGAGGTGGCACTAAACCCTGAGTGTGTTCCCATCCTCCTGCTCCCACCTGGAGCAGAGCTGGGGTCCTTGGCTTCCCCAAATCCCAGCTGGGGGGAAAACTGTGTGGGGGCAGTTCAGAGAAACCTCTAATTGCAGCACAGATGGAAAGATCCCAAAGTGAGCAGGGCTGGGGCTGTGGGAAAGGGGGGGAAACCCATCCAGGGCCACAGGAAACGATCCCCAGGGCTGTTCATGGCCAAAGGGAATGATGCCCTGAGGATTGTTCAGAGCCAAAGGGAACAATCCCCTCAGAGCTGTTCATGGCTAACGGGAATGATCCCTCCAGGCTTGGAACTGTGGTTGGAAATATTCAGTGCTCCAGGGCTCCTCTTGCCTCTGCCCTTCCTTCTCCTTCTGGAAGCTGTGCCAGAGTCCCACCCCCAGCTTGTCCTTGCTGCAGATGTTTCAGATAGTTCACTCTTGGGAAGCAGGGATGATCCCATGGACAAGGAGTAAAAAAGGAATTATCCTGATCTCCAGCCCCTCCCAGATGCCAATCTGGGCCGTGCCCACGCACCAGGGCCCTGCTGGTTGCACCAGACTGGCACGGACAGAAAAAGCAGCCTGAGAAATACCAGCTTTTCCTGCTGCTGCCCCAAGCATGTCCTGGCTTTGCCCTGGACACCACGTGCTCCCTGGAGACAGTTTGGGTTTCACAGAATCCCAGAGTGGCTTGGATTAAGAGGGATCTCAAAGCCCATCCAGTCCCACCCCCTGCTAAAGGCAGGGGCACCTTCCACTATCCCAGGCTGCTCCAAGGCCCATCCAGCCTGGCCTTGGCCACTTCCAGGGATGAGGCAGCCACAGCTGCTCTGGAAAACCTTCCTTTTCCCTCTCCATGTTCTGGTAGCTCAGGGAGGCCACTGTGTTTTCCAGCTGTTGGCAGGGAGCTGTTGCTCTGGGCTGTGTTCTTTGAAGCTCTCCTTTATCCAAAGCAGTGTCTCTACCTCAGCCAGGATCTCCAGGAAACACTCTGGTGCTGTCCTGGATGTTCCCTGTCCCTGAGCTGCTCCCTCAGCCCTAGCACAGCTCTCCCTGCCTTGCTCTGAGCACGTGTAGCTCAGCAAAATGCCCCAGCCTGGCCTCCAGGAGCCCTGGGAATGCTTTCCCTGCCCAGCCCAGCCCCAGCTGGAGGCAGAAGAGCTGAAATGGTATTTCCTGTGGTGCCCAATGAGAGCAGTCAGGGCCTCACTGACTTACCAGGGCAGCACTGCCAGGCTCTCCAGCAGCCCCCCTTCTTCCCAGGGAGCTTCCCTCTTACCCCACTGCTCCCCAGGGAGCTTCCCTGCCATCCCACCTCTTCCCAGGCAGCTTCCCTTGCCATCCCACTGCTCCCCAGGCAGCTTCCCTGCCATCCCACTGCTCCCCAGGGAGCTTCCCTGCCATCCCACTGCTCCCCAGGCACCTTCCCTGCCATCCCACTGCTCCCCAGGCACCTTCCCTGCCATCCCACTGCTCCCCAGGCACCTTCCCTGCCATTCCACCTCTTCCCAGGCACCTTCCCTGCCATCCCACTGCTCCCCAGGCAGCTTCCCTGCCATCCCACTGCTCCCCAGGCACCTTCCCTGCCATCCCACTGCTCCCCAGGCAGCTTCCCTGCCATCCCACTGCTCCCCAGGCACCTTCCCTGCCATCCCACTGCTCCCCAGGCAGCTTCCCTGCCATCCCACCTCTTCCCAGGCACCTTCCCTGCCATCCCACTGCTTCCCAGGCACCTTCCCTGCCATCCCATTGCTCTCCAGGCACCTTCCCTGCCATCCCACTGCTCCCCAGGCACCTTCCCTGCCATCCCACTGCTCCCCAGGGAGCTTCCCTGCCATCCCACTGCTTCCCAGGCACCTTCCCTGCCATCCCACTGCTCCCCAGGCACCTTCCCTGCCATCCCACCGCTCCCCAGGCAGCTTCCCTGCCATCCCACTGCTCCCCAGGCACCTTCCCTGCCATCCCACCTCTTCCCAGGCACCTTCCCTGCCATCCCACTGCTTCCCAGGCAGCTTCCCTGCCATCCCACTGCTCCCCAGGCACCTTCCCTGCCATCCCACCTCTTCCCAGGCACCTTCCCTGCCATCCCACCTCTTCCCAGGCACCTTCCCTGCCATCCCACTGCTCCCCAGGCAGCTTCCCTGCCATCCCACTGCTCCCCAGGCACCTTCCCTGCCATCCCACTGCTCCCCAGGCACCTTCCCTGCCATCCCACCTCTTCCCAGGCACCTTCCCTGCCATCCCACTGCTCCCCAGGCAGCTTCCCTGCCATCCCACTGCTCCCCAGGCACCTTCCCTGCCATCCCACTGCTCCCCAGGCACCTTCCCTGCCATCCCACCTCTTCCCAGGCAGCTTCCCTGCCATCCCACTGCTCCCCAGCCACCTTCCCTGCCATCCCACTGCTCCCCAGGCAGCTTCCCTGCCATTCCACTGCTTCCCAGGCACCTTCCCTGCCATCCCACTGCTCCCCAGGCACCTTCCCTGCCATCCCACTGCTTCCCAGGCACCTTCCCTGCCATCCCACTGCTCCCCAGGCAGCTGCCCTTGCCATCCCCCTTGTGGAACAAGCTGATGGGAAGTGTTGGGAGTTGCTGAATGGGCCTTGGAGCAACCTGGGCTAGTGGCAGGGGGTGGCACTGGGTAGGCTTTAAGGTCCCTCCCAACCCAAGCCATTCTGGGATCCCACAGGGATCCTGGCTCTTTCTCCCTGCCATCCCTCTGAGGGCACAGCATCCACACTCCTGGCAGGGAGCAGCACTCTCATGGAGAGGTTTGTGGAGCTGTGGGTCACATCAAGTGCTGCAAAGGGTGTGGACTTTGGCAGGAGCAGCCAAAGGCACAAACGGCTGCACGTGGATAAGTCCAGGATAACTTCTGGGTCCTGACACAGCCCCAAAGGCTGCAGAAGCTGCTGCCCCACAGCCCTGGGCTGTCTGTGCCAGGGGTAACACGGTGCTCTCACATTGGGTGGGATGAAGCTGCAGGCCCTGTGAGGAGCTCCCTCCTGCTCCCTGGCCCTCCCTGGCTGGCAGCTGGAGCCGTGCCCTGCTGGCACCGCCGGAGCTGCTCGGCTGCCTCTGAGTCAGCGGCAGCACCGTCAGAGCCGCCGAGCCCTTTGTCTGATCTCTGCTCTGGTCTTGTGACCATCATTTTCTGTGCTTCACAGCTTTTATTGCTGCAGCCTCATGAGCCCTCGGCGGGAGGAGTAGAGGATTCTTCATCCTGGAAGACACCACATGACCTACAAAGATGTCCAAAGCTGCTCCTGCTCAGAGCAGGAATGGAGCCAAGCTCTAATATGCTCTAATATGGCAGCTTTAATGCCTGCCTATTAATTACAGCCACAAACTGCATTACAATCACTGCTTTGGAGTTTGAAAACTTGATTTTAAAAAGAGACTGTTCGTTTGTAACCACCTGGGCTCATGGAAGGTGTCCCTGCCCTTGGCAAGGGCTGGAATGAAATGGGTCTTAAGGTCCCTCCAACCCACACCATTCTGGGATTCCATGATTTTATCCCATGGCAGGGGATGGAACGAGGTGGTCTTTGAGGTCCCTCCAGGCCACCCCAGCGGTTCTGTGATGTTGTTTCTCCTGCTCTTCCCCCTGTGTCCCTGCAGAAGGCCATGGTGGAGGTGGCCTCCAGCACAGCACGGGGGTTCCTGCGGGAGGGGAAGGCCCTGGAGGCGCTGCCGGCGGCGCTGCAGGCCCTGCGTGGCACTGCCCGGCTCTTCGGCTGGAGCTCCCTGCAGCTGGTGCCCATCCATCTGCTGCTGGCCGAGGCCTCCATGGGTGAGCAGGGCCTGGCTCCCAGCCTGGCAAGGGCAAGGGCTCCCTGAGGCGGGTTTCTGGCTTCCTCTTCCCACTTATCAGAGGGCTCTGTGCTCTGGCTGTGCCAGCTCTGTGTCCTGACTGTGCCCACTCTGTGTCCTAACTGTGCCCGCTCTATGCCCTGGCTGTGCCTGCTTTGTCCCCTGGCTGTGTCCACTCTGTGCCCAGGCTGTGTCCTGACTGTGTCCTGGCTGTGCCCAACTCTGTGCCCATTCTGTGCGTGGCTGTACCCACTCTGTGCCTGCTCTGTGCCCTGGCTGTGTCCACTCTGTGCCCACACTGTGCCCACGCTGTGCCTGCTCTGTGCCCTGGCTGTGCCCGCTCTGTGCTCACTCTGTGACCGCTCTGTGCCCACGCTGTTCCCACTTTGTGCCTGCTCTGTGCCCACTCTGGGCCCACTCTGGGCCCGCTCTGGGCCCTGACTGTGCCTGCTTTGTGCCCTGGCTGTGCCCACTCTGTGCCCACTCTGTGCCCACTCTGGACCCGCTCTGGGCCCGCTCTGTGCCCTGGCTGTGCCTGCTCTGTGCCCTGGCTGTGCCCACTCTGTGCCCACTCTGTGCCCACTCTGGGCCCGCTCTGGGCCCGCTCTGGGCCCTGACTGTGCCTGCTTTGTGCCCTGGCTGTGCCCACTCTGTGCCCACTCTGTGCCCACTCTGGGCCCGCTCTGGGCCCTGGCTGTGCCTGCTTTGTGCCTGCTCTGTGCCCGCTCTGTGCCCCGACTGTGCCCACTCTGTGCCCTGGCTGTGCCCTGGCTGTGCTTGCTTTGTGCCCTGGCTGTGCCCACTCTGTGCCCGCTCTGTGCCCTGGCTGTGCTCACTCTGTGCCCACTCTGTGACCTGACTGTGCCCACTCTGTGCCCACTCTGTGCCCTGGCTGTGCCTGCTTTGTGCCCTGGCTGTGCTCACTCTGTGCCCACTCTGTGCCCTGGCTGTGCCTGCTTTGTGCCCTGGCTGTGCCCGCTCTGTGCCCTGACTGTGCCCACTCTGCCTCAAGGGCATTGGGGATTGATTAGAGAAGTCACACACACACACACACACCCTTTTCTGTGGGGCTGGGGAAGAGAATCCCTCAGCAAATGAAGTGTTTGCTCCCTCTCCACCAATCCCCACAAGAGAAGCCCAGGGAAAGCCTCTTCTTTACCTGGTGCTCCGCAAAGCCCAAAGCACGAGATTCCCGAGGGTGTTTGGCTGTGCTTTGATCTCAGCGAACCCAGGAACACCCCGGTCCATTCACAAACCCTGCCCTGCCTGAGCAGGGCTGGTCCTCATTGTGTGCTTTGGAAAACACGGCAAATTAGGGCATGGGAGCTGCCCTGCTCAGCCACGGGCAAGGGCCGAGATCCCTGTAAATCACTGCCATTCCAGGAGCACACAATGCCCCCTGGCAGAGCGGGGCTGGCTCTGGGCTCGTCCTAAACGGAGTGGTGAGAGCAGGGAAAAAAAATGCTGTGAGTAATTGCAGAGTGATAACGTGGGAGTCGTGCAGTGAGCCTGCCTGGGCCACGTGTTCCAGGGACAGCGAGGGCAACAAACCCTCTGCTCTCAGCCAGGCTGGAGAGTGGGGGGCTCAGCCTGGGGAGGGGAAGCTCCAGGGAGACCTGAGAGCTCCTTCCAGTGCCTGAAGGGACTCCAGAAGGGCTGGAGCGGGACTTTAGAGAAGGGATGAAGGGTCAGGACAAGAAGAAATGGCTTCCCACTGCCAGAGAGCAGGGATAGGTGGGATATTGGGAAGGAATTCCCGGCTGTGAGGGTGGGCAGGCCCTGGCACAGGGTGCCCAGAGAAGCTGTGGCTGCCCCATCCCTGGAAGTGTCCCAGACCAGGCTGGACAGGACTTGGAGCACCCTGGGACAGTGGAAGGTGTCCCTGCCCATGGCAGAGGTGGCACTGAACGTTCTTTAAGGTCTCTCCCAACTCAAACCAGTCAGGGATTCTGAGGTTTCTGGCTGCTTTTGTAGTTCTGGACACTCAGCCTGTCTGTCAATGAGCCTTTGGACTCCTGAGCGGCTCAGGGGCACTTGGAGGGAATGGGGAATCCACAAGCCATGTCTCCATATCAAACCACCCCAGGGGCACAGCAGGCAGGAGGCTCTGACATTCCAGGCTAAGAAATGCTCTTTATCCTGCTGATTGCCCTGCTTGTTCCCCCGTGGCATTTCAGGCACTGGCAACCTGCGCCAGGCGTCCAAGTACCTGTCGGAGGCCGAGTGGATCATCCTGCAGAGCTCGGACTGCGGCGCGGCGCTCCGGGCCAGGCTGCACCGCGGGCTGGGGCTCTTCTCTGCTGCCCAAGGGAAGCTGGACCAGGCTTTGTACCACCTGGCCAATGATGTGAGTCACTTAAGGCACAGGAACACTTTGGGTTTGATTCCTGCTCTCCTTCCAGGCCCACATGGAAACCCAGCAGGCAGGTTTGGGGTCCAGAGAGGGTTCCCGTGGTGAACTCCTGAACTGGGTGGATCTGAGACACCTGTGTATCCATGTGGGAGCCAAAGCTGGGGATTACCAGTTATCCCTATTGCTCTGAAGTGACACAGAATCATGGAATTGTTTAGGCTGGAAAACCTCTCTAAGGACTTCAAGACCAACTATCCCTCCAGCACTGCCAGGGCCACCCCTAACTCATGTCCCCAGGTGCCACCTTCAAAGGTTTTTTAAACACCTCCAGGGATGGGGACTCCACCATTACCCTGGACAGCCTGTTCCAGTGCCTGGTCACCCTTTCCATGAGGGAATTTTCCCTAACAAACCTTCCCTGGCACAACTTGAAACCCTTCCCTCTCCTCCTGTCCCTGTTCCCTGGAGCAGAGCCGGACCCCGCCCCAGGCTTCCCCCTCCTGTCAGGGAGTTGCAGAGGGCAAGAAGGTCCCCCCTGAGCCTCCTTTTCCCCTGGCTGAGCGCCCCCAGCTCCCTCAGCCTCTCCTTGTCTCATTTCTTGTCACATTCCCTATGTCCTTGTCACATTCCTTCTCCCTATAAATTTGTCCTTCAGCCTCGTTACGGTGTTGGGATGCCCAGACATTCCTGCCCCAAACTGATATTATTGCCTTTTATCCCACTGATAATTTATATTTTGGCTGTAATTTCCCTCAATACTTTCCCAAATCCTCAGCCATTATTTAATTAATGCCTCATTTAACTCTTTCAGTGTCTGGTTCTGTCACGTTTTCCCCAATTCAACCTTTTGAGCCACAGGGGCAGTTTGTTACGCTGGAGGTGCTGGTTCCCAGCTGTGTTCCTGAGGATGCTTTGCCTGTCATTTGATCCTCCAAAGCCAGATGAACTTCTCCACATCCTATTTCTGTCCCACACAGACTAAATTTATCCAGTGCCGAGTGATGCCTTCCCACTCCTGGTGAATTTGATAGTGCCTTTGTGTGGGTGTCAGGGATGACACAGAGGGGGAAGAATTAGACCCTTTCCATTCTGACAGACACAACTCTGCTCAGCCTGTAAACCCTTTGGGAATTCCAGATTCCTCCAAAGAGAGGCTCGGGAGATTCCCAAAATGCCTTTGTTGGGGGGATTCCTAGACATAGTGCCTGAAAGGGCAGCAGGTACTGAGGTCTGTGCTGTGAGCCAGTGGCTGCTCCAGGTCGGAGCTGCTGGAGCCTTGGCTGCGTGTCTGGGATCTGCTGAGAGTCACACGCCAGCTCAGAATAGCTGGAATTCACCAGAGCCTTCCCAATCCCGGCTCCAGGGGCTCCAGCAGGGCTGGAGAGGCAGCAGGGTGGGATTTGGGCCAGGTGGGACAGGCACAGGGACAGGGGGAGAGGAGGGAAACCTGCCCTGGATGGAGGGGAACCCACTGCAAAGGTTCCTGTGGCCCGGGATCAACCCCAAAACAGCTTTTTAATACCTCATTGCCATGGATCAGCCCCAAATACAGCTCATTCCTGTGGATAACCCCCAAATTCAGCTCTTTAGTACCTCATTTCTATGGATAAACCCCAAATCCAGCTTTTTATACCCCATTCCTACAGGTAACCCCAAAATCCAGCTTTTTAGTACCTCATTCCTTTACGTAACCCCCAAAGAGGTTTTTGTACCTCATCCCTATGGATCAACCCCCAGTACAGTTTTTTGGTACCTCTTTCCTGTGAATAAGCCCCAAACACAGATTTTCATGCCTCATTCATTTCTACAACCCATAAATACAGTTTTTTATATCTCATTCCTTTACAGAACCCCAAAAATTGAGCTTTTTAGTACCTCATTCCTTTACACAGCCTCCAATATACAGCTTTTTATTACCTCATTCCTTTGGATAACCCTGAAATACAGTTTTATACCTCATTCTTATGGATAACCCCCAAACTCAGCCTTTTAGTACCTCCTTCCTTTCCATAATGCCAAAATACAGCTTTTCAGCACCACACTTTTCAATCACAACCAGGTGTGACCAACCCTTACACATAATAAAACCTGAATACCTGTTATGTTATTAATCCATAACAAAAAACTTCCCAGGTTTGACGTGAGCATTAAACTTCTGGGGTTTATTTTTTTTTTTTTGTTTAATGCTGATTTCAGGTTTATCTTTCCACTTCTGCCTTTGGAACAAACTCCATTGAGGTCTCTGAAGGATATTTCCACATGGCCAACATTTTCCTCCGCCAGAATAAAATGGATGTGGCAAACTCACTCTATACTGAGGTTGGTAGAACCCAACCCATCATTCCTCAGGATTTTTGGGGCTCCTTCCAATGTTTTCCCAATTTTTATCAATGTACTGGTGACCACATCAAGTGTCAACTTTGCCTTTTGGTCTCAGAAACCCTTTTTGTACTTCAATAATTCTCTGAGTTAAAAGCAGGAGACTTTAATCCTGTGCTCAGGATTGTTAATTAAATCATTTTCAGTTGGAGCAGCCAAACCTTGTTAAAAAGCAGCTTTGCTCCCAAATTCCCTGTGCCAGAGGTTAAAGGGGAGGGGTCTCCAAGGGCTTCCAAAGCCAGGGAAAGTGGGGTACAAACCACCTGCAACAGGTGCTGGGAGTCAGTGAAAAGTCACACTGATTAAAGAGCCTCAGAATGGACTGATCAAGCAAGGAAAGTAATAATTACCTAATTGATTTATTAACTGAATTAGCTAATTGATAATTATCCAACCGAATTATCTAATTATCTAATTGATTTAATAACTGGGGAGGGAAAAAGGAGCTTTCATTTATTCACACCAATTTCTGTGGAAACGAGACTTTGGGAGCTGCACCATCCACCCCCCATTCCGCTCCCGGACGTGGCTTTGGGTGGGTATTTTCCCTGGATCCGCCGGGGTTCGGTTCCCGTTCCCGGGGAGGTGCAGGGAACGCGCCCCGGCCGGAGCATCCCTGGCTCAGTGACCCGGCGGCACGCGGGACGTTTGTTTGCGGAGCGGCGAATGCCAGGTGGGCACACAAGTGCAATAATCGCTGTGCTCCCTGCCAGGTGACCGCGCTGTGGCATTCCCGGCTGCTGAGCTCACTGCGGGAGCGGCGGCGGCGGCTCCGCGCCCGCCCGGCCCCGTTCGCCGACGGCGAGGAGGAGCCCGAGGAGGGCCTGAGTAAGAGCCGCGTGGACGGGGGGGGGGGGGTGAAGGAGTCTGTGCCCCCCGTGTTGGTGTGGCATTCCCAGGGGCGGGATGCACTGGGAGTTCCAGGTGTTTCGGGGGGTGGTGGCTGTGCCGTGTCACCTTCGGGAATGAGGGTGGTCCGTGCAGGGGCAGCAGCTTTGCCTGGTTTGCATCCTCCTTTCACAGCGCCCTTGGCAGTGACTGGAGCAAGATTTGGCCTTGCAGGATTTGATTCCACTTCACAGAGTCATGGAATCATGGAATCCTTAGGGTGGGAAAAGACCTTTAAGATCATCGAGTCCAACCATTCCCCCAGCACTGACACAGTGACCCCCAAACCACATCCCAAAGTGCCACATCCACACACTTTCTAAACACTTCCAGGGTTGGTGATTCCAACCCCTGTCTGGACAACCTGTTCCAATGCTTTACACACCTTTTAATGGAATTTTTTTTCTCCTGATATTCAAACTAAACCTCCCCTGGTGCAACTTGAGACTTCCACGTTCTCATTTCCCTGCAGCAACTTTAATATTGAAGGTGACATTTCCCTGCCTTGGGTGGGGTTCCTGCTCCCTCCTGGAGCAGGAGGACATGATGGAATAGCCTGTGCTGACAAGTGGATGTGTTAATCAGGAGGATCCACTCCGGAGAGAGGCTGGGGAGGCTCTCCCTGGGACACAAAGGTGCATGAAGCATTTATGAGTCTGGTACTGCCTCAGGCTCCCCTGAAGCCAGAGCAGACTCTGGTCCTCATCTCCTGTCTGCCATCTGTGCTAACTGAGATATTGTCAGGGAAGACAATATCAATTTTCTATCCCTGGAAGTGTCCAAGGCCAGATTGGACAAGACTTGGAGCAACCTGTTCTAGTGGAAGGTGTTCGTGCCCATGGTGGGGAGGAACGGAAGGTGCTCTGAGGTCTCTTCCAACACAAACCACTCTGCGATTCTAAGAGGAACATTTCTGTAAATCCCATTCCCTGACATTGTCTCCATTAGGAGTTCCCAGAGTAGGAACCACACCAAGGCAGGGCTGCAGGAGACCAGCTTTGGTGTGACAGGAATAGGAAAGTTGTTCTGCAGCTCTTGTGGCTCCACATCCTCACTAAAGGCTGATCAGCACAGTCACCAACTGAGGAGTTCTGTTCATGGGCACGGAATGTGCATGGAGCTGGGATCATGGAATCACAGGACCTCAGAGTGCCTGGGTTGGGAAGGACCTCACAGGTCACCCCATTCCACCCCTGCCATGGGCAGGGACACCTCCCACCAGCCCAAGTTGCTCCAAGCCCTGTCCAGCCTGGCCTTGGACACTCCCAGGGATGGGGCAGCCACAGCTTCTCTGGGCACCTGTGCCAGGGCCTGCCCACCCTCAGACCACGTGGATGTTTATAGTAGAAATGCTTTGATGTCTAGAAGAGCAAACTGGGCAGTTTGGAATGTATTCCCTTGCCCAAACCCACCCCTCCAACAGGATATTTTCACCCCCCACAGCCGAAGCCCAGCAGGAAGAGGCGACGCGGGTGCTGCAGGCCCTGCTGGGGGTGTGGGAGCAGCAGCAGCACCCCCAGGAGACAGTTCAGGTCCTGCACTCCCTGGCCATGCTGCACTTCCTGGGCATGGATCTGCCAAAGGTACGTCGTGCCTGGAAGGGCTGAGTGTTCTCACACATCTCAGCCCACGAGGAGTGTGGGGGACCAGGGCAGGGCCACCTTGGGGCCTGCAAGTGGTGGCTTCAAGCAGTGGCTCAGGTGGGACGCTGGGGGGAAACCCTTCCCTGAGGCCCTGGCTGTGGCTGCTTCATCCTTGGAAGTGTCCAAGGCCAGGGACAGGGCTTGGAGCAACCTGGGCTGGTGGAAGGTGCCCTGCTCCTGGCAGGGGGTGGCACTGGATGAACTTATAATGTTCCTCCCAATCCAAACCAGTCTGGAATTCTGAGATCTGCACCCTGTCGAGGCTGATAATCCTTCTGGGTCAGTCTCTGCCACCCACAGCAGACCCTGCATGTTCCAGGTTCATCCTTTCCTGGCTGTCCTGGCAGTGTCACTGCCTGTCACACCAGGTCAGGTGTCACTCAGGCAGCAGGACGTGGCCTCACACAGCTCTTCCTGGGTTCTCCTCTGAGTTCAGGATCTGCTCCAGGGCAGCCTGTCAGTCAGTTTGGAATTTGCACCCCTATATCTCTGCCTGAAAAACTCCAGAGGTGACTGGTGACTTCTGTGCCTTTCCAAGGACTGATTTTGAGAAACTGCTGAGCAGAAGCATCTGGCAGTCAGGCCACTCTCTTGGACTCAGAGCTCAAAACCCCGAGTTTCTCCTGCCTGTGTTTTGGGAAGGGAAAATGCAGATGGTGAAAAACACTGTGTTGAAATATTAATGGTCTCTTCATTGTCTCAGAGAAAGCCACAACTATGGGAGTGTTTGCAAGACACAAAGAAACAAATTCAAATTAGAAAGAAGACAAAGCTTTATAATGAGAATGTCTAATCCCTGGAAGAGCTACCAAGGGAAATGATTTAGTTCCTTACTGAGAAAAATGAGGGATTTAGCTCAGACTGAGTCAATACAGCTGTTTTTTTCCCTGAAAGAGCTTTGGGAATGTTCAGATGAGCTGTATTATATGGGAGGGGATGTCTGGGAGGGGGACTGGGGTCAATAATCTCTTCTCTCTGCACCATTAGATCCTAAATATGAGATCTGGTGGCTTTAGGCTCTCCTGTAAAGCAGCTTGTACAGGTCACCTCAGAAAGGGAGGCTGGATCTGCTCCAGGCTGCTGCTCCACTGAGTCTGGGCAGGTACTTACCCGTGAGAAAAGCCAAATTCCTGACAACCCCTGTGTGTTTCTTCTGTCCCATTCCAGGCCCGGGAGGTGGGGATGAAAGCCTTCGACCTGGCCAAAGAGCTGCCCCAGCAAGAGTCTCTAGAAACCATTGGTCACCTGTTGGAGCTGATTAATGCCAGCTCTTCCCACACCAAATAAGAACTGGCTTTGCCAGATCCAGGTGTTGGGCCAAGTTATCTCCCACCCAGGTTCCTGGACAGCCTCTCTCCTTCCCGCTGCTGCCTCCTTCCAGTTGTGTCCCTGGCTGTCCCAAATCGTTGGAAAGTAAACAGATTGGTCTGAGTTAACCTTCATGTGCTGCTCTGGAGCCTGTCTGGGTGAGAAACAAAAGCACCCCCAGCATGCCATGAATAAATCATTGTCGGGGCTGTGAATAAGCAAAGAGGCTCTGCAGCCTCACCCGCTGGCCCCGAGCCAGGACCAGCTCAGGTGTGTTTGTTACTGGTTTCCTGGCTTTGCGCTCCCGTGGGATGAGGGAGATCCCATGGAGGGATAGGGCAGGGACACAGGGAAGGTCTGGGCTGGTGGACACCTGGCTGATTAAGTGTTGCAGGTCTCTGCAGAGCCCCTTCATCTCCAAACCAGTTTTCATAGAATCCCAAACTGGTTTGGGTTGGAAGGGACCTCAAAGCTCATCCAGTTCCACCCTGGACACCTTCCACTGGCCCAGGTTGCTCAGAGTTTTTCTGCAGAGTTTTAGAGGATTCTCATAGCTCTGGACACTGAGAGACTCGTTTGTCCCAATTCTTGGAAGAGCTTCCATCCAGGAGAAACCTCGAGGGGCAGGGCTCGCTCTGAGCAGCCTCAAGGGAAAGGATGAAAAGGCTCCAGTTGGAGATTCCAGCCCAAAGGAGATGTGGTCTCCTCGTGGTGGGGGGCTGGGACCCCCCTTGCTCTGCCACCAGCCTCAGGAGGAGGAAGCCCCTCTTGCCACCATGCCCAAGAGCCCCAGACCCATCCCCAGAGAGGCCCCTCAGGGTGACCCTGCTGTGAAGGGGCAGGGACACGGGGAAGGGCCGGGGGCGCCTCCGAAGGCTCCGGAGCAGCCGGAGCATGTGATCCCCCCTCCGGCTGGGAAAGGGGCGAAGGAACTGGCTGAGCCCTAAGCCCCGATTAAGGCTCATTTACCTCGGGAGGATTTACGAGTGGTTTAATTGCCTGCGAGTTGGGCCTGAGTCAAGAGCTCTTTGTAAAGCTCCTCAGGCTGGGCCTGAGCAATTGAGGGGCTGGAGCTGCTGCAGCCACGTCCCATCCCATGGGGTGGGGGGGTTGGGTCACGGGGCTCTGCACAGGCCTGGGAAAGGGCTGGGAGACACCCCAGTGCTCCTCTGGGAGATACTGGTGGGTGTCCCACCTCAGCAGGTCTCTCCATGACTGGAAAGACCCCCCTCTGTGGAGAGGGGGGCACTGCAGGGGCTGGAATAGCCACCTCTGTGGGGTGGGAGATGCTGGAGGGGCTGGAATGGCCATGTCCATGGGCTGGGGGATGCTGGGGGGGCTGGAATGGCCATGTCCATGGGCTGGGAGGCACTGGAGGGGCTGGAATGACCATGTCCATGGGCTGGGAGGCACTGGAGGGGCTGGAATGGCCATGTCCATGGGCTGGGAGGCACTTGGAGGGGCTGGAATGGCCATGTCCATGGGCTGGGGGATGCTGGAAGGGCTGGAATGGCCATGTCCATGGGCTGGGGGATGCTGGAGGGGCTGGAATGGCCATGTCCATGGGCTGGGAGGCACTGGAGGGGCTGGAATGGCCATGTCCATGGGCTGGGAGGCGCTGGAATGGCCATGTCCATGGGCTGGGAGATGCTGGAGGGGCTGGAATGGCCATGTCCATGGGCTGGGAGGTGCTGGAGGGGCTGGAATGGCCATGTCCATGGGCTGGGAGGCACTGGAGGGGCTGGAATGGCCATGTCCATGGGGTGGGAGGCACTGGAGGGGCTGGAATGGCCATGTCCATGGGCTGGGGGATGCTGGAGGGGCTGGAATGGCCATGTCCATGGGGTGGGGAATTCTGGAGGGGCTGGAATGGCCATGTCAATGGGTGGGAGGCAGTGGAGGGGCTGGAATGGCCATGTCCATGGGCTGGGAGGCACTGGAGGGGCTGGAATGGCCATGTCCATGGGGTGGGAGATTCTGGAGGGGCTGGAATGGCCATATCCATGGGCTGGGAGGCACTGGAGGGGCTGGAATGGCCATGTCCATGGGCTGGGAGGCACTTGGAGGGGCTGGAATGGCCATGTCCATGGGCTGGGGGATTCTGGAGGGGCTGGAATGGCCATGTCCATGGGCTGGGAGGCACTGGAGGGGCTGGAATGGCCATGTCCATGGGCTGGGAGGCGCTGGAGGGGCTGGAATGGCCATGTCCATGGGCTGGGAGGCACTGGAGGGGCTGGAATGGCCATGTCCATGGGCTGGGAGATGCTGGAGGGGCTGGAATGGCCATATCCATGGGCTGGGGGATTCTGGAGGGGCTGGAATGGCCATGTCCATGGGCTGGGAGGCACTGGAGGGGCTGGAATGGCCATATCCATGGGGTGGGGGATGTTGGAGGGGCTGGAATGGCCATGTCCATGGGCTGGGGGATGCTGGCGGGGCTGGAATGGCCATGTCCATGGGCTGGGAGGCACTGGAGGGGCTGGAATGGCCATGTCCATGGGGTGGGAGGCACTGGAGAGGCTGGAATGGCCATGTCCATGGGGCGGGGGATGCTGGAGGGGCTGGAATGGCCATGTCCATGGGGTGGGAGGCACTGGAGGGGCTGGAATGGCCACCTCTGTGGAGAGGGGACACTGTGGGGGCTGGAACAGCCACCTCCCTGGGGTGGGTGATGCTGGAGGGGCTGGAATGGCCATGTCCATGGGCTGGGAGTCACTTGGAGGGACTGGAATGGCCACCTCTGTAGAGAGGGGACACTGTGGGGGCTGGAACAGCCACCTCCCTGGGGTGGGTGATGCTGGAGGGGCTGGAATGGCCATGTCCATGGGCTGGGGGTGCCAGGGGCAGCTGTGCCTGCTGGCACAGTGCCCCAGGGCATAGGGGATTTGGGTCAGCAGGGATTTGGAGCTCGGTTGTGGCCGTAATCCGCCGGGTGCTCCATGGCTGGGCGGAGCCTGCAGGGCCGTGTTGGGGCTCCGGGTGTTCCACAACACAAACAGGGGAAATGAAGGTTGTGGGGCTGAGCATCTCCTGGCGCTGGGAATGAAACAGCACAGGGACGAGAGCAGCCCTGGGCACATCCAGAACATTCTGAGCAGCTTCACAAGACACTACAATACTGATTTCCTCTGCCAGCCGTGCCCGGCACTGCCCTCGAGGGCAAAGAGCTGCTCCAAGACAAAGAGAAATCCTGAAGTGACCAAGATCAGCCTTTCTCTGCCCGAAAGTGTTTGGGCTTGCACTCTTGGCACCTTCGCAGCTCCAGGGGGAAAACCAAATCCGTGGTGCAGCAGCAGCATCTTCCTTCCCTCCTCCCGTCCCTCCCTGGTGCTTGTGGAACCACCAAGGGCTCCGTCCTGGGCAGGAGCAGCTCTGGGGCTCCCAGAGCAGGAAAGCCCCTCCAGCTCCTGCCCTGATCCCAGCCCAAGCTGCTCCAGGCAATTAAACCCTGGTCCTACACCCAGAGCAAGTATTTTGCAACCAGGTGAGTCGTTCCCGTGGTAGAAAAGCTTTGCAGGGACACGCGCGGCCCAAACCCCCCCAGCCCGCAGCGATCCCGGGCAGGGCGGGGGAAAGCCCAGCTCTGCTGAAAGGGCACAGCACACGAAATAAAGGCACAGGGATACGAAATACAGGCACAGGGATACAAAATAAAGGCACAGGGATATGAAATAAAGGCACAGGGACATGAAATAAAGGCACAGGGATACGAAATACAGGCACAGGGATACAAAATAAAGGCACAGGGACATGAAATAAAGGCACAGCACACGAAATACAGGCACAGGGACTTAAAATAAAGGCACAGGGACATGAAATACAGGCACAGGGATATAAAATAAAGGCACAGCACACGAAATAAAGGCACAGGGATACAAAATAAAGGCACAGGGACATGAAATACAGGAACAGGGATATAAAATAAAGGCGCAGGAAAGTAAAATAAAGGGACAGGGATATAAAATAAAGGCACAGGGACATGAAATAAAGGGACAGGGATACAAAATAAAGGCACAGGGATACAAAATAAAGGCACAGGGACATGAAATAAAGGCACAGGGATACAAAATAAAGGCACAGGGACATGAAATAAAGGCACAGGGATATAAAATAAAGGCACAGGAAAGTAAAATAAAGGGACAGGGATATAAAATAAAGGCACAGGGACATGAAATAAAGGCAAGGCACACAAAATAAAGGCACTGGACATGAAATAAAGGCACGGCACACAAAATAAAGGCACTGGACATGAAATAAAGGCACGGCACACAAAATAAAGGCACTGGATGTGAAATAAAGGCACGGCACACAAAATAAAGGCACTGGACACAGCCGACTGGGTCGCTGCAAACATTCTCCTTTATTGTTCACACCACACACCTTCCTCTTGGCACTTCACTGTAGGGATTTGTTTAAAAAACCACTCACTCACCCCCGGAGGCCCCTGTGGGGCCAGGCTGGGACCAGCTGAGGACAGGGGGGTTTGTAGAGATTTGATTTCACCCCCTGCCACAACCTTTATTTTCTTCCACGTGTGGTCAAGTGTCATCACTTCCAAACCAGGCAAATAAATAAAAAAAAAGATACTATTAAAAAAAACAAAAACAAAAAACCTTCTCTGTGGCTTTGGGAATGTGCCAGGAGCTCCCACAGCAGCTGCACTCACAGAAATGCTCTTTTTTTTGTGTGTATTTTCAGTTTTGTTTGAAAAGGACAGTATTTCTCATGTGTATTTTTTTGTTTAATATACTACAGCCTGAAATTCAGTGCAATAGATACAACTACAGTGCAGAACTATACAAAAAGTCATCCTAACCATGTACAAGCTTTTTTTTCTTAGTTGCTATAGAAACTATAACCTTTTTCTGTACCTTTTGTATACATTATACAGTGTGAATATACTCCAAGAATATTTACAGTACTTGGCTTGACAAATCAGAAACGCTATAACTTAAATTCTAGTATTAACAACCGTTGAACAAAAATATATATAATATAAATATCTTCCAGTCTATACACAGAGCAGGAAACGGCTGAATCCATGCGGTGCTGGAATTTGGTGAGTCCCAGGATGGGGGTGGAGATGGAGGGGGTGGTGGGATGTTGTCGTGTGTCGCCGCCGCTGGCGCTTCACTGTCGGGCAAATATTGCCAAGATTAACCCCAAAATTCCACCAGAGCACGTTCCCCCCTGTCCCCTTTCCCCCTCCCGGCTGGAATTCAGGTGGAGCAGCGGAGCCTGCGCCGGGGTTTGACCTTTCCAAGCGCTCCATCCGGACGGCTCCGTCCTCCGCGCGGCCCCGGGCAGGAGGTCCCGGTCACGAACCCACCGCGGGGCTTGAAACCGAGGAGACTTTACAAAAGAACTCGTTTTCTTGATGGTTTGTTTTTTAAAAAATAAAAATAACTGTTGGGTTTAGTTTAGTCAATTTAGGTGATTGGGTTTTTTTCTCTATGATTAGAATGTTAAAAAATAAGTTTCCAGCTTTAAAAACTTCCTCTACGTGATTTTTGTCGTTAAATAACCTAAAATCGCGTCATTAATAAAAAACAGGGAAGCGCCTTCCTGTCTTGGGAAGGAGCCTTGGGTGGGTTTGGAAACGCCTACACTGGCTTTGAAATCCTGGACGCGAGACCAGCTACGGAATAAAATAAAATAAAATAAAAATCGTTCCTAGCAGGAAAACAAAAACAAAATAAAATAATAATAAAATAGCTCAGTCTGTCCCCAATAAACCAGCGGGGGAGGCTGGGAAGGGGCATCTGTGCGGGGCCGGACCCCTCCCCGCTCCCTCCTGCCTGGGCTCTGTACAAAGGGGTAACCCCCGGTCGGGGTGGAGGCGCCGGCGGTGCCACCCGCGGTGCCACCTCGGGCACAGCAGCGGTGCCACCTGGGGCACACCAGCGGTTACACCTGCGAGTCAGCGCCCAGGCTGTGGAACTCGTCCGGGGTCTTGTCGCTCTGGCCGCCCCCGCCCTGCCGGAAGCCCGAGGCGATCTCGTCGAAGGTGCGGCCCTTCGTCTCCGGCACCTTGAAGTAGGTGAAGATGAAGAAGAGCACGAGCAGCACCGTGAAGATGATGAAGACGTAGGAGCCGCAGAGTTGCTGGGGAGGAAGGAAGGAAGAGGGAGGGGTGAGCGGAGATCACGGAATCCTGGAATTGGTGAGGTTGGAAAAGCTCTCTGACATCACTGAGTCCAACCATCAACACAACACCAAGTTCACCATCAGAACATGTCCCCAAGTGCCACATCCACACAAATTTAGAACCATTACAGGGATGGGGACTCCATCACTATCCTGGACAGCCTCTGTCAGTGCCTGCCCACCCTCTGCAGGCAGCAATTCCTGCTGCTGTGCCCCCTACCCACCCTTTCCAGGCAGCAATTCCTGCTGCTGTGCCCCCTGCCCACCCTTTCCAGGCACCAATTCCTGCTGCTGTGCCCCCTGCCCACCCTTTCCAGGCAGCAATTCCTGCTGCTGTGCCCCCTGCCCACCCTTTCCAGGCAGCAATTCCTGCTGCTGTGCCCCCTGCCCCTGCCCTGGCCCAGCCTGAGGCCGTGCCCTCTGCTCCTGTCCCTGTGCCCTGGGGCAGAGCCCAACCCGCCCTGGCTCCCCCCTCCTGGCAGGGATTGCAGAGCCAGAAGGTGCCCCCTGAGCCTCCTTTGCTCCAGGCTGAGCCCCCCCAGCTCCCTCAGCTGCTGCTCCAGCCCCTTCCCCAGCTCTGTTCCCTTCTCTGGACTCACCAGAGTGATGAGCCACAGCTGAAGGACCACCTGGTGACCACCCTGCCCACACCTGCCACCACCATTCAAGACCCAATAGAATATCTCAAGTTGGGATGATCCATAAGGGATCATCAAGTCCAATCATTGCTCCTTCTCCAGGTCCCAGCTCCATCCCTCTCCCCATGGGATCTCCACCCAACCAAATGACTTCAGCACAGGTTTTACGGCTCAAGGATGTGGCCCTGAGATCCAACACTGGGACCCAGCACTAGGATCTGGCACCAGGATCCAACACCAAAATATGGCAATGAGATCCAGCACCACGATCCAGCACCTGGATTTGACACCAGGATCCAGCGGTGGGAACCTGCACTGGAGTCTGGCACAGGGATCCACCACCAGGACCCATCATCAGGACCTGCCCAGACACCATCTCCACCCCTGACACAGATTCAGGATCTGGATCCATCCAGAACCAACAGTCAGTGGGTGTGGGACTGAGACTCCCCCAGATTCCTGGGAGCCCCAGGACACCTGAGCCCCCCTGGATTCCTGTGCCCCCAGCCACACCCCCACTCCCACTGCGGCCCCCCCGGTGCTCACCGCGATGTACTGGAAGCCCATGCCCACAATGAAGTTGGAGGTCCAGTTGGAGAGCCCGGCCACGGCGAAGGCAGCGGGGCGGGGGCCTTGACTGAACAGCTCTGCCACGATGAACCACGGGATGGGGCCGGGGCCAATCTCAAAGAAGGCCACGAACCCGAAGATGGCCACGATGCTGAGGTAGGACATCCAGGGCATTTGCTCCTAGGCAAGGGAGAGGGAGAAGGTCAGTGTGGAGAAGGGGAATGAAGCACCTGGACACCCCAGATGGTGAGAGCAGCCAGCTGTGCTGGCAGAGGAGCCACGAGGCTTCTTCCAGCTGGAGACGGGAATTCTGGGACCTCAGGAGAGACGTGGGCAGTGGGGACCAACCATCACCTCAAAGAGGACAGGTCCTTCCTCCTCCTCCCCTTGCCCCCTCAGCCCCACACTCACCAGCAGTGCCAGGGCGACGGTCATGAGCACGGCACATCCCGCCATGCCCGCCAGGCCGATGAGGTGCAGGGTCCTGCGCCCAGCTCGTTCCACCACGAAGAGCTGGGGGTGGAGACACAGCCATCAGCACCTCCCCAGCCTGCAGGACAGGCCCCTTCTCCCCCACCCTCCCCTGTGAGGCCTCGGTGGGCCAACACTCACCGAGACCACCGTGAACGCCGTGTTCACCACGCCGGAGCCGATGGTGGCGTAGACAGGCTGCTCCACCCCCGACTTCTCAAAGATGCTGGTGGAGTAGTAGAAGACCTACAAAGGGCAGGGATGTGCCTTAAGTCAGGTCCTGAAGCCACCACCACTCAGGCACTGGGTGAAACGAGCTGACCCCGGCACCCTGAGATGAGCTCAGCTGGTCAGAGTGAGGCTCCAATAACACCCAGGTCATGGGTTTGATGCCCTTGTGTGCCATTCCCTGAGCCCCACAGGAGTTGGGCTCCATGATCCTTGTGGGTCCCTTCCAAACACTCCCTGTGGTCCTGGCTGTGTGACCCAGGTGTCCCCGGACTCACCGCGTTGATGCCCGAGAGCTGCTGGGAGAGCTGCAGGACGATGGCGATGAGGATGGGCTGGCGGTACATGGGCGAGCGGAACAGCTCCATGATGGTGACCTTCTTCTCCCTCATCATCTGCCGGCTCTCCTCCTTCATCTCCTGCAGGTCGCTGCTCACGTCCGTCGTGCCCCGCAGCTTCTTGAGGACTGAGGGGGGACAGGTGGGGTGAGGAGCAGCCGAGGCCCCCCCGGGGTGGCAGGAGGGGCTCGGGGAGGGACCACCCACCACTCTTGGCCTTGTTCTCCTCGTTGCGGTTGATGAGGAGGAACCGCGGGCTCTCGGGGGCGAAGGGCAGGATGATGCACTGCAGCAGGGCGGGCACGAAGATGAAGCCCAGCAGCAGCGGCCACAGCGAGTCGTTCCCCATGATCAAGTCCAAACCGAACACCTGAGGAGCAGAGGAGGGGTTGACCCGCCCTTTCCCAGCTGGAAAAGTCCCAGTTGGACCCAACTCTGCTGCTCGTGGGTGCACTGCAGGCTGGGACACCCATTGTGGGGACGCAGCTGTATCCTGGTTCTGCCCAACCCAGACCTTCAGGCCCCACGGCATCCCCGCTCCTGCTGAGCTCCAGCTCCAACCATCCCATCCCACCTCCACTTCAAGGGCCATGCAGGTCCACAGCACCTCAGCCCTGAAGACTCTGTGAGCATCAAAACCAGGGCAAACACCCCCCCAAAGGCTCTCCATGACTCACCTGTGCGATGAGGATGCCCAGGACAATGCCCAGCTGGTGGAAGGTCCCCAGGGCTCCCCGGAGTGCAGTAGGGGACACCTCGCCCACGTACATGGGCACGAAACCGGTGGTGAGGCCTGAGTAGAGGCCGATGATGAAGCGGCCAAGGATGAGCATCTCAAAGGAGAAAGCCATCTTGGAGAAGCCCATGAGCAGGGCGGACACGAAGGCCAGGATGTTGGACATTAGCATGGAGTTGCGTCTGGGGAGGGGTGGGAGGAGGACCATGAGGAACACCAGGAGAACCCCAACACAGCCCTGGGCAGGAGGGAGGTGCCCAAAGCCATCCTAGGGGGATGCCGTGGTGGGGTGAGGCCGCAAAGCCCCCTCATTGAGGTCCACCACGGATCCACCACGGATCCACCAGGCTCAGCACTCACCTCCCAAAGCGATTGACAAAGAGCCCCACGGAGAAGGAGCCGATCATGCCCCCGACGGAGAAGATGGCAACGGAGAGGGACCAGAGCGTGGTGAGCGTGGCAGGGCTGATGGGCTCCTCGTAGCGGTACAGCCACGTGCGGTTGTAGAAATCCTCAATCACCTGCAAAAGCCACAGCCCTGGTCAGACCCACCCTGTGCCACCTGTGCCCCCCCCAGCTCACGGGACGATGCGTCACCGAGCGCCGGGCCCGGCTCCAGCGCCAGCGCCGGGAGGGCCCTGCCGGGGAAATGCGGCCGGACGAGTTCTGGGCTCGCCCCGCCCGGGCAGGAGCGGCCGCGGCGCTGCCAAAGCCCTCGCCGGGCACGGGCAGGTCACGCTGCTCCCCCGGGCTCCAGGGCAGCAGCAGGAAGGGCAGGAGCTCAGCAGCACATCCCATTCCATCCCATCCCATCCCCTTGGCTGCTCCAGGAATTGGATTTCCAGGTTTTTTTCCACAGTCATTCCATAGCACAGTATTCCGGCTGTGATTCCAGAGCACTGACACCCAACAGAGCCCCTATTTAAACCCCATCCTCACAGAACACCCCTTTTATATTTTTAAGATATTTCTATACATAATTTCCATATAGTATATTATATATATATATTTTTTGTATGTTTTCTATATTGTATATTTTATACATAGTATATTTACACATAGTATATTTTCATATATTGCACATTTTATACATGTTGTATATGAAAATATGTGTTGTATATTTTATATATAGTATGTTTTACATATACTTTGTATGCTTTTATATTTTATATATACTTTGTATGTTTCATATACTTTGTATACGTGTATAAATACTTTGTGTACTTTTGCATTATATACTTTGTGTACTTTTGTATTTACTCTGTACACTTTTTTTATATCCTTTGTACATATCAGTGTCCTTCTAAAGCCAGCCCAGCACCAACAGCCTCCACAAGTTCCTGTCCCTGCCTGTGGAGGAGCCTTGGCCTAAGTGACCCTTTAAAGGGCTCTTCCAGCCCAAATCCTTCTGGAATTCCAGGATTTAAGGGTCACCCAGACCCAAACCAGCTCAGCCAAGGGCTCCACAACACACCCCACCCAGCCCAGCTGGAAGGAGCAGAGATTCCTGCCCTGCTGGACATCAGTGGCTCCAGTACCTCACTGCTCCCAAGGGTCTCACTCCCAGTTCCCTGTTTGCTTCACTTTCCACCTTTCCCATCAATCCAAGCCCAAACAGGAGCCCCAGCAGAGGCAGCACAAGAAACACACCCCGGGTTCAGCTAAAAATGCCAAGAGTATCAGTGTTTTTCCAAGTTGCTCCTTTTCCAAAGCACCTAAATCAGTAGAATTTCCATAATTGAGAGATTTTGTTCCCTCCTGCTTTGACTGCAGGTTTAAATGTTTTTTCCCCTTTCCCCAACATTCCCAAAATAAGTAACTGAGAGGATTATTGGAGAAGCCTGGGCTGGCTCAGGCTTTTGGTGGGGGCTGGGGGGTCTCTGCAGGTAAGACCTGACTGTCCTTCCTCCTGAAAACAGGGATGCACGGGAGAGCCCAACGTGTCTTGGGGAAGGAGGAGATTAAAAACAAGTTTAAAGGGAGAAGGGTGAAAAAAATAATCTGGTTTTTCCTCCTCTCTCATCTCAGCTGAGCCTTGTGATGCATCCCCATCCTGCTCCTCCATGATTCCCAATCCTGGTGCATCCCAATCCTGTGCCCCGAAGCACCTCAATGCACCCCCAATCCCAACCTGCATCCCTGGGCATTCCCAGGCCAGCCCTGATGCATCCACATGCCAATCCTTACCCCAGTTTATCCCAGTGCATCCCTCCCTAACCTGCATCCCAACCCCAATCCAGCATCTCCCAGTTTATCCCAATGCATCCCAATCCTGTGCCCCAATGCATCCTGATGCCTTCCCATCCCAATCCTGCACCCCTATAGATGCCCACCCTGCATCCCAACACCAATCCTGCATTCCAGTTTATCCCAATGCATCCCCACCCCCATTCCAGTGCATCCCTGATGTGCTTCCCCCCAGTCCTGCATCCCACTGCACCCCCCTCAGAGGTGGGATGAGATGCATCCCCGTGTCCAGCACATCCCACTGCCAGGACCACCCTCATCCTGCTTCCCGTTGTGCCTCCACACAGAACATCCCAAATCCTTCCCCCAGTGCAGGTGACTCATCCTGGCCCAAGCCCAAGGGATTCATCCCAAAAATCAGGAGGAAAACTGAGTCAACACCCATGGTGGGGTCTGGCCTGGCTGGGCACTGGAGGCTCTGGAGCTCATTCCCATGGGAAGCTCCCAGCTTTCCACAATCCCTGCCCATGTCCCCTGGAGCCACAGACTGGGACAGGACGGGGAGAAATCCTTCAGCACAGGGAAGCAACGCTGCTCCTGGGATGTGGCTCCTGCTGGGGTGGTGACCACAGCACTCCTGCTTCCCACAGTGCCACAGCCCGGGAAAACGAGGGCAGATGCCAGGGAACAGCTGCTGAGCACAATTCCAGGGATTTCCCAGCTCCAAGGGCTCCCATGCTGCTCCCATTGCCTGGCTCTGGAGGAGGGTGGTGGACCCATCCAGGGATGGATGCAGAGGAAGGAGAGCAGGGATCAGGATATCCCAGCAGGATGATGCCTCCAGCCACAGGTGCTGGATGGGATCTGGAATCCCAGGATTTGATACTATGTAACACAACACCTTGAATAAATTCCCAGCTTTTTTCCTCTTCCCACACTGGTGGGGTCTGGGCAGGTTCTCCAAAGGGTCTTCTCTCCCAAGGGATTTTTCGGCACTCGAGGCCACATTCCACAGCCCCTCCCTGGGATGGGATTAAACTCTGCCTGGGTGGGTTTAATTCTTTGGGATGGCGATCCCAGGGGTGGCTCTGCTCCCGGCAGGGTGTCCCTCCACACCTTATCCCAGCACAGGAGCTGTGCCAGGGAACGCCACACGCACCACGTGGGAATTCTGAGCTAACTTTTCCAAGCCTTAAACACCTCAAAGAGCCACCAAATCTGGGAAAAATCCCTGTTTTCCACGGGTCTACCAGCGGCTGGGGGACCCTGGTGCTACACTAGGGGAGGAGCCAACACCTCCCGCACTCCGTTCCCCTCCCAGCACTTCCCAGCCAGCCCTCTCTCCTCCCGGGATGCACAACTCGGGGATCCCGTCGGAGCAGCCACTCGAGGTGACTCAAGCCCTGATTAACTCCCAGACCTTCGCTGAGAGCCGAGGTGAAAAGTTCCAGCGGCCACACCCAGAGCATCCTGCGGCGCTGCCGGGACAGTTCCCAACAAAAACGCGGGGCAGGGAGGAAACCGATCCTCCCGGGAAGGCTGGAGCACAACAACTCCCTCACAAATCCCATTAGGGCCATAAGCTGCCTAGTGGGATGGGATGTACTATTTTAGCCGGGCTGGCGGGAGATGCCGGTTTGTTTTCAGACACGGGGTGGAATTTTGCGATGGAAGGGCTGGAATTTCCTGCTGGAAGGGTCTGGGAGCGCTCACCTTCTGCGGGGCGTTGATGACACCGGTGTTGTAGCCGAACTGGAGGGAGCCCAGCACTGCTCCTCCCACTGCCAGCATCAGGCGGGCCGTCATCTGCGGGAAAACAGGGAATAGGGGTCAAGCCGGGATCCTGCCCCGCCACCGGAGCGCCCGGGGACGCCGGGAAGCTGCAGGGCACGACCCTCAGGAGAGAAAACTCACTTATAGGCGCTAAAGGGGGATATAATAACGTCCAAAATATCATTTTGGGGGTTCAGAAGGACACAGTCTGGGGGATTCCAGGAATTCTGGCTCTGGAGCGTTATCAGGACGTGCAGGGTCCCCTCGGAGCCGCCACGTGACGCTCGGGCACGGTGCCAGCCCGGGATGCTCCGGGTGCTGCCAACGAAGCTGTGCCATGGCAGCCCAATTAGGGGGCACCGGGCAAAATCCCGGTTAGTTGGCAAAGCCTTCCCGAGCCTCCTCTTCCTCCCGCCTGAGCCAGAGCAACAATCGGAGCCTTGTTGGGAGCAGGGTCAGGGCAGGGCAGCGCTCGGGCCACCTTCGTTAACGGCCCAATTATCCCGGGCAGGAGATTTTCCCGGCACTAGAACCAGGATCCGACATTCCCACTTAATCAGCTTTGGGATGAGCCACGTGAAATTTATAAGCCCCTTAATTTGAGGGGGGGAGGGAGGTTTTCCCTGGGTACCGACGCGTCACCCCGAGGATGCTCCCACGGCCCCTTGGATTAATATTCCCAAGGGATTAATGCCTCAGGTCCCACCTAAACCAGGAGGGGAGACTCCAACCCCCTCCAAAAAGGAGATTTTTTAATATTTAAGAACCATTTTCCTCCCTTTTTTAATAAATAATGGAATTAATGCTGCTCCCTGACCTCGCCGCTCCGGCCACCACCTCCCTCTGCGGGAAAGTTCCCAGGGAAAGAGCAGAGGGAACGAGGCCAGCCCCATTAATGAAGCTCATTAATTAGGCTTGGCCCCAACACAACTAATCAAGGAGGTTTTGGCACTTGGACTTGGTTGGTGCTCCGGAATAAATCCACCCCGAGGAGAAAACGCCGCGTTTGGGAGGCCAGAAACGGGCTGGGAAGTTGGTGGTATCCCAAAAAAAACCATGGAAATCTCCCCCCTCCCCAGCCCCCCCAAAAAAATCAAATTCCAACTCTGACCTCAGCCATCCCCAGAAACCCGGGATAGGCAACACTGGGAATGCCAAAAGCACCTTGTGCTCAGATAAGTGTTGATAAGAAACGAAGGAGCTTCGGGATTTGGGTGGGCTGGGAGGGAACTTTTGTGTTTAGAGGGATTTGGGATGATTTTCCTTTGGTTTTTAGGGATCCCCCGGAGTCTCTGGGGGCTGATTTTGCCTTTTCCTGGCTCAGGGAAGGCTCTGGAGTGCGGGGCACTCCCCCCCGGAGCTGAGCACACAGGTGAGTCACGGAGCTGCAGGGACAGGGATGCACAGCCGGGATGAACTTTGCTCCGGGAAGGTGAGAGGCAACGACACCTCAGAGCTCCCACAGCAGCCACTCACTACCCAACAAAAAAAAAATTAAATCAACTTTCCCATTTTAACTTTGCAAAAAGATTCTTTTTTTATGGCCAGCCCCCAAAACTTGGATTTTGGGGGGAAATTCCTGTGAAAAAACCCGCGTGTTTGGATGAAATCCCAGCAGTTTAAAGAGGTGAAAGGGTAAAACTGGCAGCAAAGTGGCTTTTTGGAGGCTCTTCCCGAGCAGGGTCACGGTGAGTCAGCTCCTCCCGCTCCCTTCCCATTCCAAACACGCTCCGGGACCGGAGCCTTTCGGTTTGAGCTTCACCATTAAAGGCAAGTTTGGGGGGAAAAAAATAATTAAATAAAAGGAAAAGTGGATTTTTAAGGACAGCTTTGCCCAGGCAGCTCCTGCCAAACCCACGTGGGGCCCAGGGCAGGTTCCTTTAACTCCTCGCTGATAAAGAAAGAAGCTGGATGGGGAATTTGGGGACAAATCACCCGTTTATTTCCATAAAATCAACTCGTTTAACCCCGAGCTGACCCCAAACTCCCGGGTTTATCCCTAAAACCTCCTCTGTGTTATAGGAAAGCTGGAATTTCGATAAATTTGTGTTATTTGTTTTCTCCCTGGCTGTTTCCTGCTTCGTCAGGGGCTCCAAGGAGGAAGCTCCGAGGGGCCCCCAAACTGCTGCCTTGGGCTTTACAACTCTATTTTTAACCCATTTATTTTATCCTCCAGCCTGGAAGGACTTTGGGATACAACCCCCCTCATGGATCAAGGGAATTAATAAACCCTTTAAAAGCCAAACAATAATAGTAATATTAAAATATTAATGATATTTAAAAAGTGGCCCAGGAGGGAATTCCTTTGGTTTTTACTCCACAGTGGAGGATTTGGGGATGCTGCTCTCATGGAACAACTCAAAAAACTCCTTTAAAATAATATTTAAAGTGTCCCAGAAGGGAATTTCAACATTTTTTTACTCCAGTGCGGAAGGACTTGGCGGATTTTGGGATGTTGGTTGTCTTGTGGATCGAGGGAATTAATAATTCCTTTCAATGCAAATTATTAATATTATGAGGGGGGAAGGTCTCGGGAGGACATTCCAGTGCTTTTTAACTCCAGCATGGAGCATTTGGGGATGCTGCTGCCTCGTGGAACAAGGAAATCACCAATTCCTTTAAAATAATATTTTTAAACAGCATCCCAGCAGGGAATTCCAATGGTTTTTTTCACTCCATCATGGAGTACTTGGGGATGCTGCTGCCTTGTGGAGCCAGAAAAATTAACAATTCCTTTTAAAACAATCAAAATAAGATTTTTTAAAA